>NC_061112.1:96127872-96132963 GCF_002878395.1 Capsicum annuum
TTGATCTTGGTGGTAGTTGGTTTAACCATCTGCCTTTGATTGAGTTTTATTATAATAATAGTTACCATTCTAGCATTGATATGGCCCTATTTGAGGCATTGTATGGTGGAGGTGTAGATCTCCTATTGGGTGGTTCGAGGTTGGCGAAGCAAAATATTTGTCCAAGATGTAGTTCACCAAGCTATATAAAAGGTGAAGGTAATTTGGGATAGGATTAAGACCACTCAAAGTCTCCAAATGTCCTATACAAATGTGAGGTGAAATGATTTGGAGTTTGAGGTTTGAGATTGGGTGTTCTTAAAGGTGTCTTCCATGAAGGGAGTAATGCAGTTTGGAAAGAAGGGGAAGCTCAGTCTCTAGTATGTTGGCCCATATATGGTTTTGAGAAGGGTTGGAAATGTTTTGTATGAGTTGGATTTCCCCTCTAGCATGGGTTCCATTCATCTAGTATTCTATGTATTTATGTTGCAGAAATATGTGGTTGCTCCGTTATTGGTTGTTCCCTTGGAGAACATTGGTATTTTGGATTCTTTGTCCTATGAGGAGGTCCCAATGAGGATCTTAGATTGGCAATTTTTGTTGGTTATGAATGAATATGTGGCTTTGGTGAAGGTTTTATGGCAGAACTAGAAGTTCGAGAAAGCTACTTGGGAAGCTGAGGAGGACATGAAGTCCAAGTATCTATTCCTATTTTCGATTCTAAAAAGTCGTGCTTGAGGTATGTGTTGGTTCTTGATATCTTTGTCTCCTATCATTGGTAATGGTTGATTATGAATTCCTTGGTATGTTATTTTCTGTTTAAAGGTAAGATTAGAGATGTTTGAGGGTTTAATCATGCTTGTATTGCCTTGTCCCATCATTTGAGGATGAATGATCCTAAGTGGGGGAGATTGAAATGCCCCGAACCTTGGCCCTTGCAAATTTTTTGAATCTTGAACCTTCTGATCATCATACGACTCACATCATATGAGTGATATGATATGGTTACAATTTTAGGACGCTAGTCATATGTTAGTCAGTGTTATATTGGACAAGTTCTTACCTAGGTACGAGAAGACTCCATACAAGTCGTATGTTCAAGTGACAAGAGGTAGGGTCCAAACTGTATGTTGTCCATTGTCTAGCCTTTGATGTTCTACCTAGGGTACGACTCACACCATACTAATTTATGGTCGTATGGTGATGATATGAGTTTTGTAAAGAAGTCGTATGTTGGACAGAATGTGGTTTCCAATTTTCTGATCAAGTGACAATTTGAGGGTACCACTCGTATGATGTGGTTACGACTTGAAGGGTCCAATCATACCCACCCGCATTTTTTTTAAAACTTGTAAGCTGACGGTATTTTGGATAATTCCCACCCCAAGCCCTTTAGACCCATGTCTTATAACACTTAATTGGATTTTATTCTACATTTTAGAATATTAAAACACTCTCTAAAAACCTCTCAAGAAGATTGTGATAGGGTTTCTTCAAGGTGGTCATCTAGAGGCTTAAGGATCGAAATCTCTCCATGAATCTTCATAACTCAGGCATATGACTCTTCCCTCATCACTAGTTCACTAAAATCATGTATCTTAAACAATGTTCATGAATCATAAATGGTGGTTTTGAAAATCATGGTTAAGGGTTTAAAGGCATAAGGTGAAGCATTGTGTTCTCATGTTTTTACTTGTGATTATACATGTTTTGATAATGTTTTGTATGTGTGGGTTCTTGGGAATTGTGATTTAAACTAAGGGGTCTGGTTAACCCTAACTTAATGGTTTTATGCTTGAATAATGGTTTGATAATAGTATGCCCTTAAGCTGTTTGTGAAAATGTAAACGAGAAAAATCTTGTCACATATAAATTGTGCTTTGAAATAAGGCATTGGCCTATGATTGTTGATGATTTGTATGTGGTTTTATAAAGGCCTTTTTAGCCATAAATTGATTTAAATCATAACCTTGGTGGTTTAATTTGCCAAATGGGTTCGACTCCTTAAATGTCGAATTGAATTGATGTCTTTGTTTAGACAATGGGTTTGAGTCCCAAAGTTGACTAATAATGGTATTGCATATGTACGATTGCAAATGGGGTTGGTATGATGATACCAACGGGGATCTATGGTAAGTAATTGGATTAATGGTTATGTATGTGTAATGAGTGTTTTAATTAGGCTTTAAAGCGGGATGTGTATTTGGGCCGTGAAAGTGGAGTCCGAAGGACTAACACTGGAAACTTTGCTAGCTGATGCGGGTGTATTTATGATCGGGAGGTTTGAGTCCCCTAAATGGATATATTAATGGGAGGTTTGAGTCCTCCATATTGTATATATTGGTGGTTAAGTCACCTTGACTATGCCGGGAGGTTTGAGTCCCCCCATTAATGTATATACGGATAGGATATTCTCTGGTTTGTGAGCTACGCACACTAGGGTCCTTCTAGCTAGGGGAGAGGTAGGCCCATATAGCCCGTGGGTGCCTTGTTTTATGACAGTTTTGCAACACATCCCAGGTTATGGTTTTCAAAGTTCATGTTAAAGCTTATTCCCTATCCTGGCATGATATATTTATATATATATGTGTGTGTGTGTGTGTGATTGCATATGGATATTTGACTTGGTTTTGACTGATGGCATTATTTTATATTTCTATCCCTGAGTTACATGCTAGGCTCCAACCGCTAACCATCTTCGAATGTTGTATCCCCATGTGATGCAGGTATCAAAACTTCTTCTACTTTACCTGCGCAGTGATCAGGTGTTCGGGTGTTTCATGAGTTTACATTGAAGTGGTGAGCTTTCATACTTCAGAAGGATTTATTTCATAGTCTTTATATTCTATGTCTTAGACTTGTTTAGACTTGGGTGTTGGCTATTGTTGGGGGCATATCCCGACATTGTATTAACATTGAATTTGTAGAGGCTTTGTTGGATTACTGTGGGTTTAGGTGTGTTGTTTTAGTGTATTGTCTCGGTGACGAACGGTTGTCCAGTTACCAGTGAATGGTTTAGACATTTCATGAATAAATGTTAGTCTTATTCTTCACTATCTTGTTGTATGTTCAGAACCCATATGACACTTGAGGTTATTGAGCTAACTAGATTAGGTGAAGAGAGTGATCTCCGATCCAGATGGTACTTAAGATACCCATCACGGCCAGGCCCTGGTTTGGGTCATGACACAATTAAGTGGTTATTTTAGCATTTTAAAAACATAGAACACATAGGTACTAACCTTGTAGTATGGACTTAGTCCCTACTTCTAAAGTTCCTTTTTTTCCTAGTCTATCCTGCTGCTCATTCAGCCTGACTAAATCACCATGGGTGTCTACCTACAGAAGGTATGAGACTGGATTAAATTTTCCCACAACTCACACCTGGACACTTGTTTTTTAGGTTTAGCCATTATAAAGAAAAAATGAAAATACTTGTATAGAAACTTTAATTCATTTTAATTAGACCAAGTTTGAGTGTAACGCCCCAAGAACCCATCCCGAGATGTCACACGGTGCTTAAGGCCACACTTGGCCTCAAACTAACCCTCTAAGCATGTCATCACTTTCAGAACTCACTATAACACTAATTATTTTAAAATAGGGAAGAATAATCATGTCATGAGCGTACTGTGACACGAAGAAATATTGTCCTGTACAAATAAAATACTGAAAGTTTTGTACATACTAGTACTCTAGTCTGACAAAGCCTCTACTACAAAAGACTGAGGAGCCATTGGGACAGATCCCCCCAACTGACTCGCCTGAACTGAAAAGAAACAACCATCAACTATCAAGGCCAAAAGTTAGGGACATAGGTCCTCGAACCATGAGGACTCACCAACTGTAAGAATGTAGATGGAGGTTCTCAAAGATCATTGTCACTACTGAGATTGAGCACCTGAACCTACATCACGAGAAAATATAGAACATAGAAGAGTATGGGAATCAGTACTTGGGATTGTACTGAGTATGTGGGGGTGTATGTAACACTTTTAAACAATATTATAAATGTAAAATAAAATCATGCATGCTGACAATAATGATTCTCTTTGCTTGAATTTCCTAAAACATAATTTCCACAAATCATCAATAATAACACATGCTTCACAAAATCTCACAAATCATTGGACTCAACTCAAACTCTTTAACTCATGACTTAGAATGACTCGGTAACTCAAGAAATTTAGACTATTATGGACTTGGGAGTTTCTTTTAACCGACATAAACCATGTGAGCCGCATGGAGTCCAACGTTTTGCCATCCTAAGGAAGAAACCCCACATTGACGGGAGCATTATACTCTTGCCAAGGAGTATAACCTCAAACTCATCTCTATGATCACAAACTCGGCACTTTGGCCCTCAAATCTCATTCCTACAGTGGCACGTAGTTTTGGTGAAGTAGGATATGTTGAACCCACACTTCCCACTCAGTTCTAAATACTCCTCCCAGACTTAGCTCAGATTGCGTTAGGAAATCCACCTTAATCAACTCAAGGGTCTATCATTAATACCAAATCATAAATATATCTCATCTGTAAATCATATACAACTTGTGGATTCCTAACTCGACTTAAACTCAAACAGTCTTTCTCAACATTAAGTACACTTGCTTATCAAATCATATCAAGTATCAAAAGCTTCAAGAAAACATCATAGGACTCATTCTTGACCCTCAAGCTCAATATCGATATATATTCAATACTCAATCTTCTGATGGAAAATCATAACTCATGACACTGATCTTAAATCACTTAGAAATCATCAATACATAATAACAAAATACAATTCGTGGCATAAATTCTCAATTTAAGAAATATGATGGTAAAATAATCATAAATATCAAACTTAATCAACTCAAACCTCACAAATCATAAATAAAAATATTTGGGTGTAAACCCACTTACAAGGATCATGAAATCCAATAGTAAAAATCAATTCTTTGGGCACAAGAATGAAAGGATATTCTTGTTCAAGCCCCACATACCTTGGATTATAATTTTAAGATGAAAAGACTTGATTGGAAACTCTTCTTCACACTTTTGAGCTAAGTTTCTTGATATTTTTGACTTAGAGAACTTGATTCTTGAACAACTCGGTGAAATATATGG
>NC_061112.1:96133063-96160345 GCF_002878395.1 Capsicum annuum
GGCACAAGAATGAAAGGATATTCTTGTTCAAGCCCCACATACCTTGGATTATAATTTTAAGATGAAAAGACTTGATTGGAAACTCTTCTTCACACTTTTGAGCTAAGTTTCTTGATATTTTTGACTTAGAGAACTTGATTCTTGAACAACTCGGTGAAATATATGGAAGATTCTTGAATTTTTTTGGAGAAGATTTGGATTTGGAATTGGAGGAGAGAAACCCTAGCTCTAGATATTTCTTGGAAGAGATTGGAAAGAAAATGAATTGCTCTTCTCTACTTGGATATATATAGAGGCCAAAATGGGTGGAAATAACCAAAATACCCTTGAGAAAATTCTATAACTGGAGCCCGAAGCCTTGGCGCGATGCTCCAGGATCGCGGTCCTTCACTGGAATTGGAAAATCGGGAAACTGCTCAGTGGCACGACGCGATGAAGTTGCATTTGCCACCTTGGTCGTGACCTGGAAGGGCACCGCGATGCAGTGGAATCACGTTGGTGCACTGGAGTTTGAAAATCCTAAGATATAGCCTCGGTTCAATGCATCAATATTGCGGAGGATCACTGCAAAATGACAATTGCCATTTTGGCTGGCTCCGCAATGCGCTAAAGTGCCAGGTGGCATACTGTCTCACTAAAATGGCTCTAACTCTTCACCTGAGTGTCGGATTTAGGCAAATTTGGTATCGATGGAAAGCTTATTCAATGCTCTACATGGAAAAAGTATAAATTAGAGAAATACAACATGGTATAAACATCAATCACTTTGGAAGTCATTCATATTCACTTAAAAGGGGGATTTAAGATTAAGAAATGATCGGGGTATTACACTGAGCTTTTTCTTCTCAAACTAATCCCTGTGTAATTCTTTTGTGTTTATGTCAGCCACTTAGTCCTCTGTTTCACAAAATTTCAGACAGATTATTCCTTTTTTAATACTGACTCTCAAAAAGTGATGTCTCACATCAATGTGCTTGGTTCTCTTGTGTTGCACAAGATTTTTTGCCATGTTAAGAGCATTAGTGTTGTCATAGAGTAAGGATATGGATTCTAAGACAATCCAAAAATTCCTAAACTATTGCTTGATCCATAGAAGCTGAATAGTCAGAGGCAAAAAATAACATACTCAACTTTAGCTATAGATAAAGCCAATGAGTTCTACTTTTTGCTTCCCTGAGAGATTAAGTTGGATCCCAAGAAACAAGCCATTCCTGAAGTGCTTTTTCTGTCCACCAGGTACCCTGCATTATCTGCATTAACATATCATGTCAAATAAGTCACCTAAAGCATAGTACAAAGTTAGGTCCCCAGTACCCTTTAAATACCTAAGAATTCTTTTAGCTTCTTTCAAATGTGATTTCTTTAGACAATCCTAGAATTTTGTACATATTCCAACACTGAACACAATGTCAGGTTTACTGGTTGTGGAGTATAGGAGGGCTCCAATATCCCTCTATACATTGTTTTATTTATATTAGGACCAGATTTATCAGTGTCTAGCTTACAGGTACTTCTTATGGGAGTGTCAATTGTGTTGGAAAATTATAGTCCCTACAACAGTCTATTTGATCTACAATCCCAGGAAGAAATTAAACTCTCCCATCATTCTCTTTTAAAATTCACTTCCAATAATATTGGCAAAGTCTTCACACGGAGTATTTGAGGTTTCTAAAAAATGATGTCATCTACCTATACTTTAACTATCAACAAATTTGCTCCTCATGATTGCAAAAAGGGTGTTATCGATTTTTTCTCTCTTGAAGCTATTTTCAAGAAGAAACTTTGAGAGCCTTTCATACCAGGCTCTTGAGTCCTGATTCAAGCCATATAGATCCTTATCAAGTTGTATGACATGGTTGGGTTGGTCAACATTATCAAAGCCTAGGTTGTTCCATATATACCTTATTTTTTAAATAACCATTTAAAAGGGCACTATTGACATCCATTTGAAACAATTTAAACTCCATGCATGAAGTAAAGGCAATAAGAATTATGATTGATTCCATTCTTGATACAGAGGCAAAGGTCTCATCATAATCAACCCCTTCTCTTGGATGTACCTACACTACCAATCTGGCCATATTCTTGATAATAGTTCTATGTTCATCTTTTTTATTACTATAGACCCACCTGGTCCCTAAGACAGTTCTATCAGTAAGTTTGGGGACCAGTTGTCATACCTTATGTCTTTGATACTGATTCAATTCTTCTTGTATAACAATGACATAGTCAACATCCTTTATGGCCTCTTTGACATTCTTTGGTTCAATGGTGGAGATTAAGGCTGAGAAGGTAGCCTGATTTCTTACCTTGGATTTGGTCTGCATTTCAGAGTCCAAAGGTAAAGTAGTATTCTCCAAAGGATAAGAGGACTTGTAATTATAGTTGGATCTTTTGATGCTTGACTTAAGCTGACTGGGGCCAGGTTCCTCATTTAGCTGTTCAATTGGCTCTTTGTAAGTCTGTATTGTCACGATTAGTGGCTGGAGAATCTAGTCCCTCTCTGACTTAGGTATCATCATCCTTAATACTTCCATTGTCCTGATTATCATCATTACCCTAATTCCTTTGATTTTTGTCTCCCTCGTCATTTAATAAGTCTCTCTGAATTTGAAGAAGCTTCTCCAATTCAGCATCATCGTTGTACTTCAAGTCCTCTATGCTTCCTGATTTATCAAATATAATATGGACACTTTGTTATACACACAAGGCTCTCTTATTAAAAACCCTGGGTTTTACTTATTGATGAATAACCAACAAACACCCCTTTATCACTCTAGGGATCAAACTTACCAAGATCATCTTTACTATTATTTAAGACAAGGCACAAGCATCCAAAGGTGCTCAGATACCCAAGCTTAGGTTTTATATTATTCATCAATTCATAAGGAGTTTTATTTAGTGTTAACCTAGTGAGACATATATTAGTTACATAGAAAGCAACGTTCAACCAAAAATTCTTAGGAAGATTAGAATCTATTAGCATTGTTCTTAATATATCCACCAAGGTTTTGTTCTTTCCTTCCACAACTCCATTTTGTTGGCAAGTTCTAGGTGCTAAAAAACTGTGAATGCTCCTATGCTCTCCACCAAACTGGTGCATCTTGAAATTTTCAAACTCAGTTCCAAAATTTGACCTAATCTTAACCACCTTGGAGTTGTACTTGACTTGAATATTTTTTGACAAGAGCAACGAATGATCCAAAATTTTTATCCTTGGATCTTAGGAATATGGTCTGCATGAATCTTGAAAAGCCATCCATAATTACTAGAATATACTTATTTCCTCATCTTCTTTAAAAACCTTAACCGATCCACATAAATCTATATGCAACAATTTGAAAGGTCTGGTGGTACTAACATTCTTCTTCTATTTGAATGAGGACATTATTTGCTTTACTTTGGTGCATGCATCACAGACCTTACCTTAGGAAAATTTGAACTTGGTAATGCCATCGACCAATTTCATAGTAAGCAATTTGTTCAAGAATGATGAAATCACATGTCCTAGCTTTTGATGCCATAATTCAATGCTATCACTTTGTAAGACCCCACAAGTTTTCCTCTTTGTTTGAGCATTTTTAGCATGATAAAAGAGGCCTTATACTTAGAATTGTAAGCTAAGTGTTCAACAGTTAGTTTATTTTAGATCCATCAAACTTTGATGAATTATTTCACAATCTTTTCGACCTTCATTTATCGATTATCTTGTTGATACGCGATGGGGCTAATCAAAAGTACATCTAGAGTGAGTTTCAGAATTTTTAGACAAGCTTAAGGGCATGATTAGGGTGGCAAAATAGAAGCTCGGGGCAATAAGCTCACGTTGCCCCAGTAATTATGTTAGTCCAGGCAAGGCGGCGCCTTGGAAAGTCCAGCGCTCTAAGCAAGGCGGTGCCTTAGGAAGTCCGATGGACTATCCCCTGGGGCGCCTTGATAAGTCCATCTAGGTATATCTTCATCCTCCTTCTTTGACTCATTAAGGGCAAGATGGGTATTTTCTATTCCCTTTTCAGCTCTAACACGGGATTAAATCCCCAAAACAACAAATTAAGGTTATTTTCTGTCAAAATCACCAAGAACTCATCCTAGGGTTTCAAGCCAAAGTTCAAGAGAACTCAAAATTCAACCGTCACTTTTCAAAAAGTCTTCAAGAATTGAAATCCTTATTGAGAGAGCTACAAGAAGCACCCGTCAATTGTACGTATAGCATCCCAAAAGCTAGAGTTCATTCAAAGCTTCTAATTCAAGGTATGTGGGGTTTAAACAAGAATAATCCTTCCGTTCTTATGCCCAAAGAATTGATTTTTTTTAAAGAATTTTTATATTTACAAGTGTGGTTTATGTTCAAATTACTTTATATTGTATTTACGAAACTATGAGATGTTCAAGTCTTGAAATTGCATGCTATTTTACTTATTTATGGTGTATTTTGAGAACTTATGCTAATAATTGCCTATCCCTCCAATGAATTGACAATTCTAAGTGTTTTCTAAGATAAATGTCAAGATTTAAGCCCTATTATGAAATTGTGGCCATTGAAGTATGTTGATATATGAGCTTGAGATTCAAGAATGAATTTTGAGATTTCATAAAGTATTTTGATGTCATTATTGCAAGCTTAAAGTTATTATGTTCCTACATGATTTCCAAGTATGGATTATAAACCATAAGTTTTAGTCTGGGTTTCCAAGAAAAATGATTCTAAGTTTTGATATTCAAGTCCTAAGTTAAGAAAGGAGTCCACATCATTTTGATTTAAGTTAAAGAGAAGCATAGTTGACTTCTATTACATACTTTTTTATTGTTTAAGGTGGATATTCCTAAAAGTTCTGAGCCTAAGTATGGGAGTAGTATTTAGCGCCGAGTTGGGCTTGATTCCAAGGTCTCATTCCCTAGAACTACAAGCCACCATTGGATTTGATTTACCCCAAGTGGGTTAAGCTAGTGATCACTAAAAGTTAAGGTTTTATTCCGATGGAAAGGGTAAAATAACTCTCCCAAACATGGGTAAGACGTTGTACTCCATGTTGCTTACATGGTCTATGTCGGTTAGAAGAAACTCCCAAGTTTTCCACAGTTCCTCAATAAAATCTCTTACTCTCCTTAAGATAAAGTAGATGTATTTTGAAAGCTATGGTTTTAAGATTTCTAAGGTTCCCAAGGTCATAATCTTTAAGTTCCAAAGAAGTTCCTTGTTTTCAAAAGATTAAAGTATATGTCCTGAAAGTTGTTGTTTTAAGATTTCATCTAGTTTACAAGTTTGAGAACAAAGAAAAGATACAGATTTAGAATAAAGTGTAATGACTCCTGAGATTTATATTACATACTTCCTTATTCATGATTTATGAGATTCAGATTGTAGTTTTATTTAAGCTATGTGAGTCATCTATAATAGCATGCATGATTTCTATAAAGATTGATGATAATGATTATTTAATTGTATACAGCCCTATATACATAGTACATCCTCAAAGTACTGATCCACATATACGTTGGTGTGCTACATTGTATCATAATGTAGGTTCAGGTGCTCAGTCCCAACAGTGTCAGTGATCCCGAGTACCTTTGTCTACATTTCCACAGTGGTGAGTCCTCATGGTTCGAGGACCTATTTTCCAGACATTCAATATTATTAGTAGTTGGTTTTGTTGATTTTAGTTTGAGTAAGTTGGGGTTCTGTCCAATGACTCTCTAGTTCTTGAGTAGTAGAGGCTTTGTTAGACTAGATTATTAGTGGTGTTATAGACTTTCTAGTATTGTTTTTATATGCAAACAGTATTTTCTTGTTATACTAGTTCAATTTTGGCATAATATAGTATTATTGTTTGGTTTGATATCCTAAAGTAAGTAATAGAGATAGTAGCAGGCTCAAAGGGTTAGCTTAGGGATACTTGTAGCCTTAAGGACCGTATGATACTCCGGGATGAGATTTTGGGGTGTTACAAACTTGGTATCAGAGCCTAAGGTTTAGAGAGTCCTAGGGATTCTAACAAGCCGCGTTATGTAGAGTCTTGATCATTAGTGTGTAGCGCACCACATATATGAGCAAAAGGCTATAAGATGTTTTAGTAAAACTCATCTCTTCTTTATAATCTGCCTTGCTTACAGTTGTCTCTCTCTGTTATTAATTTATGCTCTTTTATGATAGAAAATGCCTCCTCATCAAGCCCACAAAAACACTAATGAGCAACCTTAGACTGCTGATCCCCTGAATGAAAATGTGTCTCATACAGAGTTTTGAGCAGCTTTTCAGGCATTAGCCCAAGCAGTCACTGCTAATGTTCAGGCTGCAGCTATGAATCAGCAAGCAGGTGATTTAACTGCAGCCAGGATTCATAATTTTATGAGGGTGAATCCTCCATAGTTCTATGGGTCAAAGGTAGGTGAGGACCCACAGTTGTATTTTGAGAAGGTGAAGAAGATCACCCAAGTTTTGCATATTTCTCAAGAAGAGAGTGCAGAGCTGACATTGTATAGGCTAAAAGATATTGCTTATGACTGCGTTTTGGCATGGAAGAAGAATAGAGGGGAGGATGCTGCTCCTATAATATGGCAGGTGTTCCAGGATACATTCTTGGAAAAGTTCTTCCCACTTAAGATGAGGGAAGCGAAGATAGAGGAGTTTATGAACCTAAGTCAAGGTTCTATGACTGTAATGGAGTATTACCTCAACTTCAACCAGTTAACCAAATATGCTCTTATTTGATGGCTGATGCTCAAACTAGTATAAGTAAATTTGTGAATAGTATGTATGGTTTGGTGTTGAAAGAGTGTAGGACTGCTATTCCCAATAGGGATATAGATCTTTCCAGACTGATAATGCATACACAGAGATTGAGGCAGACAAGATAAAAGAGAGGGATAGAGTAAGGGAAAATAAGAGGGCTAGGTTAGAGAAGTATGAGTATGATTAGACTAGATCACATAGAGAGAACCGCTCACAGTTTTAGATTCGTTCGTCTATGATAGTGCCTTTATTAACTAGTGCTCCCATACCCAGAAACAGGAAGAAGCAAGGGAATAAGTCCTCTATGTCTAGATCCCAGAATAGTGTGAGTAATAGGCCTAATTATCCTCCTTATGCTAAGTATGGTATGACCCATCCCGACGAGTGTTTGGCTGAATAGAGGGGTATTTTTGGCTGTGCCAAGTTGGGCCACAAACTTAGAGAGTGCCCGCATGCTAGGCAGGGGAACAGAGATGCCTGACCTCAGACACAAGCTACCAGTGCACCAGCTCCTTTAGCCTGTCCAGCTCCTCCTCAGGGCATTTCATCCAACACTGCTGGCGGTCAGCGCCAAAATAGATTCTATGCCTTACCATCCCATTAGGAGCAGAAGGATTCTCCCGATGTTGTTACTGGTATGCTCTGTGTCTTTCACTTTGATGTTTATATGTTGTTGGACCCTGGGTAAATTTTCTCTTATGTGACCTCGTTAGTTGCTGTAAATTTTGAAATAAGGCCCGAAAAGATTCCTGAGCCTTTATTGGTTTCTACTTTAGTAGGTAAGTCAGTTATTGCTAAGCAAGCGTATAAAAAGTATCCTATCACTATTCTTCATAGAGTCATATTTACTTATTTAATAGAGTTGGAGATGGTTGATTTTGATATTATTTTGGGTATGGATTGGCTACACTCTTGTTATGCATTTGTAGACTATCATACCCGTGTGGTTAAGTTACACTTTCCTAATGAGCCAGTCTTCGAGTGGTTCAGGAATTCTATATCCCCCAAGAGTTATTTTATATCCTATCTCAAAGCCAGAAAGGTAATATCCAAAGTTTGTATCTATCACCTAGTTTGAGTTAAAGATAAGTTTGAAGCTTCGACCCTTCAGTCTGTCAGCATAGTTAATGAGTTTTCGAATGTTTTTCTAGAAGATCTCCCAGGGGTACCTCCCGATAGAGAGAGAGAATTTGGGGTTGACCTTCATCCCAATACACAACCTATTTCTATCCTCCGTACTGTATGGCACCAGCAGAACTTAAGGATTTGAAAGAGCAACTCAAAGATCTTCTAGATAAAGGTTTCATAAGGCCCAGTATTTCTCCTTGAGGTGCACCTATTTTATTCGTGCGGAAGAAATATGGTTCCTTGTGTATGGACATTGACTATTGCCAGCTTAATAAGGTCACAGTCAAGAATAAGTACCCTCTTTCTAGAATTGATGACATGTTTGACCAATTGCAAAGCACAACTTATTTCTCAAAGATAGACCTTAGATCCGGCTATCATCAACTTCAAGTAAGGGAATGTGACATTCCAAAGACAACCTTTTGAACCTATTATGGTCTTTTGGAGTTTCTCGTTATGTCTTTCAGGCTAACCAATGCTCCGGTAGCTTTCATGGACTTTATGAATCGAGTGTTCAAGCAGTATCTTAATATATTTGTCATAATTTTCATATATGATATCCTTGTTTACTCCCGTACTAAGAATGACCATGCAGATCATCTTAGAATTGTCCTAAAGACTCTTAAAGACAATCAATTATTCACTAAATTCAGTAAGTTTGAGTTTTGGATAAGGTCAGTTACTTTTTTGGGTCATATTATCTCAACCAAAGGCTTTAGAGTTGATCCCCAAAAGACAGAAGCTATAAGAAATTGGCCTAGACCTATCTCTCTATCTGACATTAGAAGTTTCTTGGGTCTAGCTACCTATTACCGCTGTTTTATTGAAGGTTTCTCATCTATTGCATCTCCTATAACCCTATTAACCCAAAATAAAGTTAAGTTCCTTTGGTCAAATTCCTATGAGAAGAGTTTTCAGAAGTTGAAGACTCGACTTACTTCAACCCCAGTGTTGACCTTGCCTAATGATACGGATGGTTTTATGGTGTATTATGATGCCTCTAGAGTTGGTTTGGGTTGTGTGTTGATGCAGAGAGGTAAGGTTATAGCCTATGCCTCTAGACAGTTGAAGACACATGAAAAGAATTACCCAACCCATAATCTAGAATTAGCTGTTGTGGTTTTTGCTTTGAAAATCTGGAGACATTATCTTTATGGTGTGCATATTGATATCTTTACGGACCACAAAAGCCTGTACTATGTGTTTACTCAGAGGGAGTTAAATCTTAGATAGAGGAGATGGTTAGAGTCTCTAAAGATCATGATATGAGTGGGTTATATCACCCGGGCAAGGCCAATGTAGTGGTAGATGCCCTTAGTAGGTTATCTATGGGAAGTCTGGCTCATGTGGAGAAGGATAAGAAAGAATTGGCTCGTGAAGTGCATTATTTGGCTAGATTGGTTGTTAGGTTGCTTGATTCGACTGAGGGGAATGTTTGCATTCAGAGTAGTTCCAAATCCTCTTTAGCTTCGAAAGTGAAGGAGAAGCAAAACATGGATCCTAGTTTGGTCAAACTAAAAGGGTCAGTTAAGGACCAAAAGGTGGAGGTTTTCTCCTAAGGGGGAGATGGTGTGTTGAGGTTTTAGGATACATTGTGTGTTCTTTGTGTTGATAATCTGAGGCAGAGAATTATGGCTGAAGCGCATGGCTCACGATATTCTATTCATCCCAGCACTACCAAGATGTACCGCGACCTGCAGGAAATCTATTGGTGGATTGGCACAAAGAAAGATATAGCAGAGTTTGTGGCAAGTGTGCAACTTGCCAATAGTTTAAGGTAGAGCACCAAAGTCCTGGTAGTGTAATGCAAGAGTTTTGTATTCCCACTTGGAAGTGGATGAGGTGAATATGAATTTTGTGACTGGTTTACCTCTTTTGCGTCATCATCATAATTCTATTTAGGTTACTATACATAGGTTGACGAAGTCACCGTATTTCCTGCCAGTGCATATATCTTATACAACTGAGGATTATGCTAAGTTGTATATCCAGGAGTTAGTCAGGTTGCATGGAGTTCCCTTGTCTATTATCTCAGATAGGGGTACCCAGTTCACTTCTCAATTTTGGAGAGATTTTCAGAAGGGTCTTGGTACCCAAGTTCATTTGAGTTCTGTATTTCATCCGTAGACAGATGGTCAGGCTGAGAGGACCATCCAGAATTTGGAAGATATGTTAAGGGCATGTGCTCTTGATTTCAAAGGTAGTTGGGATGAGTATTTACCATTGATTGAATTTGCGTAAAACAATAGTTCTCACTCTAGCATCGAGATGGCACCATTTGAGGCTCTTTATGGTAGGAGATGTAGATCACCCATAGGTTGGATTAGAATGGGTGAGGCTGCTTTGATTGGACCTGATGTAGTGTTTGAGGCTATGAAGAAGGTCAAGCTAATTAGAGAGAGATTAAAGATATCTCAGGGTCATCAAAAGTCATATACAGACGTGAGGATAAGGGACCTCAAGTTTGAGGTAGGTGATTTGGTGTATTTGAAGATTTCACCCATGAAAAGGGTGAAAAGATTTGGCAAAAAGGGGAAGGTTAGTCTCCGTTATGTTGGCCCTTATAGAATTTAGAGCCATGTTTGGAAAGTAGCTTATGAAGTTGAGTTGCCCGCAGATTTATCAACTGAACATCCTGTCTTTTATGTCTCCATTCTTAAGAAGTATATTGGCGATTTTGTCATTGTAGATCCTTCGGAGAACCCTGATGTCCATAATAGTCTTTCATATGATGAGATTCCAGTTGGGATCCTAGATTACCAGATCCGTAGACTAAGGAACAAAGAAGTTCCCTTGGTCAAAGTTTTGTGGCGAAACCAGTCTGTCGAGGGCACTACTTGGGAAGCAGAAGCAGAAATGCGAGCCAAGTACCCGCACTTCTTCTCCGCAAGTTCAGATCTAGACGAAGTTATTGCTTTTCCATAATTCAGCCCCTTTATAATCAAAGTTATAGATATATAGCTATTTTGATTATAAGTTTGTGTATTTTCCAAAGTATTCAAGATCTTAGAATGATATAGAGTCAGTTTAGAAATTTGTTTAAGTTGTGCATACCTAGTTTTCTCTGTAATCTTAGCCTAACAAATGACATTCGAGGATGAATATTTCCAAGGGGGAGATATTGTAAGACCCCGCAAGTTTAACTCGTTGTCTAAGTGTTTTTAGCATGATAAAAGAGCCCTTATACTTAGAATTTTAGCTAAGTTTTCAACACTTAGTATATTTTAGAGCCTTCAAACTTTGATGAATTATTTCACGACCTTCTTGACCTCCGTTTATCGATTTTGTTGTTGATACGTGATGGGGCAAGTCAAAAGTACATCTCGGGTGAGTTTCAGAATTTTTAGACGAGCTTAAGGGCATGTTTAGGGTTGCAAAATAGTAGCTCGAGGCGATAAGATCGCGTCGCCCCAGTAATCGCATTGTCCCAAGCAAGGCGGTGCCCTGTAAAGTCTGGTTCTCTAAGAGAGACGGCGCCCTGGGAAGTCCGGTAGATTATCCCCCACAGCGCCTTACTAAGTCCGTCTGGGTATATTTTCAGCCTCCTTCTCCGACTCATTAAGGGCAAGATGGGCATTTTCCATCCCCTTTTCAGCTCTAACACGGGAGTAAATCCCCAAAACTGCAAAATAAGGTTTTTTTCTCTCAAAATCACCAAGAACTCATCCTAGGGTTTCAACCCAAAGTTCAAGAGAACTCAAAATTCAACTGTCACTTTTCAAAAATTCTTCAAGAATTGGAATCCCCATTGCGAGAGCTACAAGAAGCACCCATCAACTGTACGTATAGCATCCCAAAAGCTAAAGTTCATTTAAAACTTCAAATTCAATGTATGTGGGGTTTGATCAAGAATACTCCTTCCGTTCTTGTGCCTAAAGAATTGATTTTTATTAAAGAATTTCGTGTTTACAACCGTGGTTTATGTTCAAATTACTTTATATTGAATTTATGAAACTATGAGATGTTCACGTCTTTAAATTGCATGTTATTTTACTTATTTATGGTGGATGTACTGAGTATATGAGGTGTATGAAATTAAATAATCAATATCATTAATATTTATAGAAATCATGCATGCTATTACAGATGACTCACATACCTTAAATAAAACTGAAATTTGAATCTTATAAATCATCAATAAGGAAGCACCTCATATACCTAGCAGCATAGTGATACCGAGTACCTTTGTCTACATTTCCACAGTGGTGAGTCCTCATGGTTCGAGGACCTATTTTCTAGACATCCAGTATTATTAGTAGTTGGTTTTGTTGATTTTAGTTTGAGTTAGTTGGGGTTCTGTCCAATGACTCTCTAGTTCTTGAGTAGTAGAGGCTTTGTCAGACTAGATTATCAGTGGTGTTATAGACTTTCCATTATTATTTTGATATGCAGACAGTATTTTCTTGTTATACTAGTTTGGTTTTGGCATAATATAGTATTATTGTTTGGTTTGATATCCTAAAGTATGTGATAGAGATAGTGGCAGGATTAAAGGGTTAGCTTGGGGCTACTTGTAGCCTTAAACACCATGTGATACTCCGGGATGATATTTTGGGGCGTTACACACTTTGCGCACTAAGAAATGTTGCTCATCACCTAATACTGAGCTTAGATCTTCCACATACATATTCTTTCCCCTGCTTGCTTTCAGAATCACTTTACCTGAACTAAGACTAGTCACAATTCAACCATTAGACAGAAATTTCACTTTATTTCCTTTGTCAAATGTTTTTGTGACAAATTGAGCAGACTATACTTTAACCAATTAACAAAATACACATTTTCAATAGCATGATTTGGTGATTTTCCAATCTTGCCTACACCTTCAACATTTTTCTTCTTTCCATTTTCAAAGAAGACACTTCCTTTATGAAGTACCTTTAGTAAGAGGAAGTCTTTTGTTCTTACAATCATATGCTTGAAGCATCCACTATCCATGAACTAACATTGGTTGCTACCTCTTCCTCTCAACTGCATCAACAATCACATATTAGACTTGGGAACCTATATAAGTTTGAGTTCCTAATAGGATGACAGAGGTGCGATTAAATAATTCTTGGTCTAGCTAGGTAGTCATGAAGAATTATTTTCAACATAAGGATATGGTCCCCAGTTCTTTGAACTTGGTTTCCTTTTGGACTTTATTCTTCTCATGAATTTACATTTGAAAACTTTGTTCAACTCTCTTCCTAGACTCGCAGTCCCTTTCTAAATGCCCATTTCTACCATAGTGGGTACACAACAAGTTGTCAAATACAGAGACATACTTACTATGTGATTTTAAGGGGGGCTGAAACTTTTCCTACCCAAACCTTGTACATCATTAGACCTTTGATTTTTTAGACTGGATAAATGTTTGAAAGAAGCAGCTCATTTGAGAGATTTTTGAATATCTTCTTTGACTTGGACCAAGTCCCACTCTAGTTGTGAGTTTTATCAAAAGAGGTTTCAAGAAGTTTTTCAAATTTTTTCAACCTCTCTTCAAGTTCCAACTGAAGAATACTTTTTCACCCGTCCCTTTCGATTGATCTAAAGAGATGCCCAGTATGTTTTCTTGTAATATTATCAATTTTTTTGACAAAAAACTTAGTTTTTCACCCAATTCAGATAGTTTGATAGCTAGAGATAGTTTTACATTCGCAAACACTTCAAGAGTTTCACTCCAGAGGCCCTTCTCATTTGTGAGTTGATAACGCTCAACTTACACCTCAATTTAGTGCAAGGCGGTCATTGTCAATATATTTACCCAACTTTGGAGTCAGAGTCAAATCCATAGGGAACAATGTGAGTGGCGATTAAACTAGTTTGAAACTAAAGCTACAAGTTAAATTTAAAAAAAAAGATACAAACAAATAAAATGGGGGTTTAGATTTAACAAGTTGTTGTTTGTCACTTTACATTCGGTGTTTGTAAATCACGAGTTTATGAAATAACCAGAATTATGTTCACTAGGGCTTCCGGTACATGACAGATGCTAAAAGTGGTTCAAGATTCTCATAGTGGGTAGGATAACAAGCTATCTTTATCGATGTTATGTTTAAATGTCCGTCGATCTACTTAAGCGTTTAATTCCCTAATCCTCTCAGACTTAGGGAATTTTTATTTACTGCGAAGATTTTACCCAAGGTTAACCAACCTTATTACAACGCTGATTATTAAATAAAGTATTTTCGAGTCCCTATTGATAATTCACTTCCTACTATATTTGATTTATTTCTCAAGAAAATCAAAGCAGGTGTGTCTACTGTTTACAGCTAACAGATATTAATTAGAACCTCAGAATTATCAAGAAATCCTACCACCTTTTGAATCTTGAAAACTTAGCACCTTATCAAGACCTAACCCTAGATCCCATAATTCAGGTTAAAGGAATTTAGCCGCTCATGATGTAATAATCAAAACACATAATTGAACTCATGATTTGAAATATTAACTTATAGAGATGAATAATAACTAGTGAATTGCAGATTAGATCATAAATGAAAAATCCCAAAATACTGATAATAATCTCTTCAAAGTATTTTCTTTTTCAAGCCAAGAAACTCAAGAGAGAAAATTTCAAAATACGCCTCTTAAAATGCAAGTGCCAACCCCCTAGAAAAACCTTAAACAATGCTTTTTATAATTAATCCTAAATAAGGAAATAAAATCACAATGTTCAAAAAATTCTTCGAAATAGATGACGGCATTTGTGACGGCGTGTCAGTGTCCTGACGACTTATCAGGAATGTTGCCAGGCCCTCCAGCATTCTTGGCATATTCTGCTTTAACTGACGACAAATCTTGATGACTTATCATATACGTGACAACATATCAGAAAGGTCGTCACTTCTTCATTCAAAATTTGATTCTCTGCCTACACTTGATGGCAACTCTGACGCCTTATCACAGTTGTGATGACATGTCAGAAATGTCGTCATAGTTTCACTTTAATTCTTCTAACACTGCAATACCTGAAGTGATTTTTGATAACTTATCACAGGGTTGATGACTTAGCAGGACTATCATCAGCCACACTTCCATTTCTTTTGCATCAGTTTTCAGCTCTTTTTCTTCCATTTCCTTAAATTTCCTTTGCATCATGACTTTTACTGCAATATCAAAGTAAAATAATCAAAATCGACAAAAGTTGCTTAAGACTTCACAATTATTCTCAATTAAAAGTCTTAAATGTGTTAGCTTTTGCTCACACATCAACACCCTCAACTTAAAACAATTGCTTGCCCTCAAGCAACTAAAACACAATATTACGATGCTTAACCAAGAGACACATAAGATACCTATGACAGTTGATCATCAATTTTACTTCCAAACACATTACTCTCTCCATTTTCAATCTCTTTAAACCTAGTTATGTATATCCATAAAGATCAACAATGTGAAAGAAAGGAATCAAGATATGGCATCAACTTAGCAACAATAACTATGCATATGTACAAATTACACTACCCAAACAAGTAGGCAACTAGAAATGCAACCGATATGCCCTTACAACAACGAAGCCCCTCCTCACTCATATATGAAATCGAGCATGTAAATTCAGCGATGGTCAAGAGACACTCACTCTCAGAAAGAAATTCCAATCAATGCATGTCAAATAGCATATGCTTGCCCTTATTTTCATTGCCTAAGTTTTCAGACAGTTAAATTAGGATCATTATTGGTCTTTTCTTTGACTTTGTAACGTAGGCTTGGGGTTGGTATGATACACAAGGATATTTAGATTGACTAAGCCTCCTTGGGACTGCACTATTTTTGGGGTCTCACTTATCAACCTTTACTTAATTCTCTCCTTTCTTGATCACACATACTCCGGATGGGTGCGGTATTTTTTTTTTTGACAATTATTTCTTTTTTTTTACTACTTTTCTTTTCTTATTCTTTTTCACCGCACCCAGCTTTTTATTCTTTTCTTTCATTCTACCTTTCTTCATACTCATTTTACGTCACGCACCCCTATGGTAGCCACCCTCAACTTAGGTGATTTGCGTCAGTCAAAGTGCTCAATGTCCAAGGAGGACCAGGGCCAAAATAGGTTTATTGTGATACAAATGGGAAGGTGATAGGTATAATAAAAAGAATAGGCATTCAAGCTCAAAATCACGATCAAGGGATATTATTCACACGTGGAAGATCATTTAGGCTAAAATTGGACTAATATCAACAACGACTTATGATCTTTTCCTAACTGCTATCCTACAACCAAGGCAAGACCAACCGGGTAAGTTCTGAATTTAACACACAACAGGAACTAGGTAGCATCTCACACACATATGGCACAAAGGTACATCATAAGATACTACCCATTTGGTTTATGCAATTGTTAGTAGTGATTATCGTGTCCCTAATACTAATGCCATAAAAAGATTCACAATAGTCACATATAGATGCTCATCACACAGTTACCAGATAGACAATTGGAGAGGTATTTATCATTCTAAGAAAAATCAACAAAAATATCTCAACTGTCCTAGATACTTATTTTTACCCCAATTAACCACAACACATCACAAAACAAATACAATACTCCTAAACATGCCGGCTCTACTAGGAACAAGACTCCGGGGAAAAGAGGCACGGCAACAAAAACCCTAGAGGACATCAACACCTACAAGTAGCCCCACCCTCAACTTAAAATCATGAAATGTCCCCAATGCATCAAACTTGGCACCACGGGTGCGAAGATTTGATGTCAATCACATAATACGAATACAAACAACAAAATACCTTGGGTTGCCTCCCAAGAAGTGCCTAATTTAGTGTCGCGGCATAACTCGGTTATCTTGACTACTCAGACTTCATCAAGATACCTTGTTGATAATTATTTATGTATCCACTTGGAGGATTTAAAACGTTGACCCAACTTTTGATAAATATATCTTCGGGGTGTGTTGGGCAAATGTGAGGGCATGATGAGGAATGTTCTATTACGCCACTTCGAAGACTTGAACTATTTTCCTAATTTTGCATCAAACTTTCGTGTGGGATCATTTGGCAATGGTGAGAATCTTAAAAAGCCACTAAATGGACATTGATCTTTAAGATTATTGGCCTTCAAGATTGGGGTTGTATTATACCCTTTTAGAAGGACAAACTCCAAAAGGTAAGAATCTTCGTCTTCATTTTCAAAATTCATCATTTTCTTGGGTGATTCAACTTTCATCACATCCACCAAGCATAATGTTGAAAAGTACTTTGAATGAGGACTAACTCTTAATTTTGGAGTAGCATCCCTATTAGTATTTTTACCCAAAAATGGACTAGAGTCTTCACAAGGTTGTGCTTGATTTCTTCTTTTGACTCTAGTACCATCTCCTCGTCTTTGGCATTTTCATTCATAAATGGTTCGGTTGGTTGGAAAATCACTGAGGGTTGCTCAACATCAAGCTCATCATCAACATCAAATTTTTGCTTCTTATCTTCACACTTGTCCATTATATTAAATGATTCCACAGACAAGATATCATCTAAACATAATGTGGAAAAGTGCTTTGAATGCTTGACCTCTATGTCCATATCCTCTATCATTCTTCTTTCCTCGTTATTTGCCCTTATTTATTGATGTATATCACATATGATATCATTCATTGTGTCTACACATTCCAACATTAGTTCAAGCATAGCTTCAATGCCATTCTTTTCGGTGCTTCGTTCTTCCTGTTCTTGACCATAAGACCTATTAAAATTATAAAAAGAACTAGAATTTGGATTAGAATACTGGGAAGAGGGGGCATTACGGCAATCACTTCAATGTCCATCTTGGCAACCACATAACGAACAATCATACTCCCGGTAGGATTGAGATAGTGCACACATCTCTCTCCGGGGAGCATATCTACAATCTTGCCAAAAGTGAGGTCTATCAGAATATGGACATGGATCATCAAGATAATATTTCCAACCACCAAGATCATGTTCATTCCATGATGCCATAGTAATAAGTAAACTAAAATAAAAATCTACCTAACACAAGAAATAAAAGAAAACCAAAAACAAATATTTACAAGTTTAAATTCAAGCAAGTAGGCTAAAATTCCAAACCAGCTTAATATGCCAAATTGTTCCCCAGCAACGGCGCCATTTTTTGATAACGCTCAACTTACACCTCAATTTAGTGCAAGGCGGTCGTCATCAATACATTTACCCAATTTTGGAGTCGAAGTCGAATCCATAGGGAATAATGTGAGTGGCGATTAAACTAGTTTGAAACTAAAGCTACAAGTTAAATTCAAATAAATGATACGAAAAGATAAAATGGGGGTTTAGGTTTAACAAGTTGTTGTTTGTCACTTTACATTTGGTGTTTGTAAATCAAGAGTTTATGAAATCACTAGAATTATGTTCACTAAGGCTTCCGATACATGACAGATGCTAAAAGTGTTTCAAGATTCTCACGGTGGGTAGGATAACAAGATATCTTTATCGATGTTATGTTTAAATGTCTCTCGACCTACTTAAGCGTTTAATTCCCTAATCCTCTTGGACTTAGGGAATTTCTATTTACTGCCCAGATTTTACCCCAGGTTAACCAACCTTGTTACAGCACTGATTATTAAATGAAGTATTTTCGAGTCCCTATTGATAATTCACTTCCTACTATATTTGATTTCTTTCTCTAGCAAATCAAAGAAGGTGTGTCTACTATTTGCAACCAACAGACGTTAATTAAAACCTCAAAATTGTCAAGAAAGCCTACTACCTTTTGAATCTTGAACACTTAGCACCTTATCAAGACCTAACCCTAGATCCCATAATTTAGGTTAAGGAAATTTAGCCGCTCAAGATGTAATAATTGAAACACATAATTGAATTCATGATTTGAAAGATAAACTTACAGAGATGAATAATAACTAGTGAATCGTAGATTAGATCACAAAGGAAAAATCCCAAAATACTGATAATAATCTCTTCAAAGTATTTGCTTTTTGAAGCCAAGAAACTCGAGAGAGAAAATATCAAAATACGTCTCTTAAAACTCAAGTGCCAAACCCCTAGAAAAAACCTAAACAATGTTTTTTATAGTTAATCTTAAATAAGGAAATAAAATCACAATGTTCAAAAAATAGTTCAGAATAGGTGACGGCATTTGTGACGGCGTGTCAGGGTCCTGACGACTTATCAGGAATGTCGTCAAGCCCTCCAGCATTCTTGGCATCTTCTACTTTAACTGACAACAAATCTTGATGACTTATCAGATACGTGATGACATATCAAAAAGGTCATCTTTTCTTTATTCAAAATTTGATTCTCTGCCTACACTTGATGACAACTCTGACGCCTTATCACAGTTGTGACAACATGTCATAAATGTCGTCATAGTTTCACTTTAATCCTTTTAACACTGCAACACCTGAAGTGATTTTTGATAACTTATCACAGGGCTGACGACTTATCAGGACTGTCGCCAACCACACTTCCAGTTCTTTTGCATCAGTTTTTAGCTCTTTTGCTTCCATTTCATTAAACTTCCCTTGCATCATGAATTTTACAGCAATATCAAAGTAAAATAATCAAAAATGACAAAAGTTGCTTAAGACTTTACAATTATTCTCAGTTAAAAGCTTTAACTATGTTAGCGTCTACTCACACATCATGAGTTCAAACATAGAATCTAGCAAAACACTTGCCAGACACTTGAGACTTTTTAAGGATTGAATTTTATTTGATATCTAGAAGGGTTACCTTTTTATCATCTTCATCATCAGACTTTGCCATGAATGAAAAGAGTGAGTCAAAAGTATCATTTGAATCTTCAGTTACCTTTACTGAAATGTTCTCAAGAAGTTGAGAGTCATCAGAATCACTAGATGAATCTCCCCAGGCCGCCAAGGCTTGTTTCATAACATAATTTGGAGTTGTTTTTCTTCTGGATCTGTCAGGAACCTAGTCCTTCTGCTTTCCTTTATCAAGTCCTCCTCTAAGATATTTCTTGTACTCTACTTTATGCATTGGGTATCCTTGATAAAGTGATCAGGCTTTCCGTACTTATGACATGGTTCATTTTTAATAACTAATCTGCTTGAGTTCCCTCTTCTTTGAAAACCTTAATTTTTCTCATAATCTTAAGAAATATCTTAGTTATGTATGCCATGTATTCATCCTCATTACTGATTTCACCTTTGGCTACTTTAAGGGCCAAAGTCTTCTCTTTCTTGGTTCTTTCTTGACTTTCTCTTGAAGCTTCTTCATTTCATAGGTTTTTCAGATTCTTATGACATCATACATTTGGAGTTTTTTGAGGTCCCTTGCTTTAGTAATAGCATTTACTTTACTTTTCCATGACTTGGGAAGACCAATAAGCACTTTTCTTACTTTCTTAGTAGGCTTGATGTCCTCACCCAATCTATGCAGTTCATTTTTGATGAAATTAAATCTTGTGTGCATTTCTTGGATAGTTTCTCCTTCCTTCATGGTGAAGGTTTCATATTGTGTGGTAAGAATATCCACCATTGATGCCTTCACTTGGCTTGTCCTTTCATGAGTTGTTCTTAAACAGTCCCAGATTTTTGTGGTTGACTCACTTGCAGAAATTCTATTATACTCATCAGGTCCTATGCCACATAGAAGCAATTTCTTTGCCTTGATATTTTTATTAACCTTTTTACGATCATCTTCATCATACTCTTTTCGAGTGTTAGGAACCAATCTAGTAACCTCACCTTCCTTTACTTCTCTCATGGGAACATATGGACCATCTAAGATGACATTGATCAACTCACTATCTTCCGTTATTATAAAGTCATACAATCTTGTTTTTCACTATCTGTAGTATTGACCATTGAATCTTGGTGGTTTAGTAGTGGATTGTCCTTCTTCAAGATTTGGTGGAGCTTTCATTTCTAAGTTGGGTCCCCTCTAGATGTTATCCTTTTAAAGAGAGCTAGCTCTGATACAATTGATGAAATATATGAGTCGACTAAATATGAAGGACCTAGTCCTTAAGCTACAAATACAGTACAATATAAATACAAAGAAGGGAAATGCAATATTGTAAAGAACACACTATGTTTACATGGACACTTCCTTGCTTAAGGGAAGTAAAAACTACAACCTGCCATCAGGATTTCCAAACTCCACTAATCTTTAAGCAACGAAGTGTATACAAACTCCTATAATCATCAACTCTAGTAATAACTCTATTACAAGAAAAGTGTAATAACTCTACCACACTTTCAACTGACTAACTCTAGTCACTGATCCTAGACAACTCTACCCAGGACTTTACACCACAAATGATGACAATAAACACTTGACCAACTTACAAATGACTCGAACAACTAACTATAGCTGCTTTGATTCGAGCTAAGACTTGTACAAGATACACATCTACTATCCTTTATAATCAGGACTAAATATACAATAAAAAATAAGAACACAAAAACCTCAACACACGACAAGACTACAAATGAGCACTCAATTAGGTCCCTTGTATGATTTGTGTTCAATGGATGACTTTCACTGCTGGAGAAGACAAATTTTATTTTACAAAAACTAATTTTTGTTGTATGTAGATGATTCTTTTATATGAGACAACAAAACTTAGAATTCTTTCTATTAGTTGAGGTGCATCTCCTCTACTGCTGTACTACCAATTTTCTACAGAAAATTACAACTTCCAGCTGTAGTTAAACAAGTCATCTTTAGGGAGCAGCCTCATATAGAACTAGGTCCCATAAATACTTAATAAACCATTGATTAGGTCCTTCGTGGAATAGTTTGTGGATTATCAAAATTTCAACGGTGTAAGACGTTGCTGGTGAAAGACGACATGTATCCCATAGAATTAGTTGAGATGAGTGCAAGATGACCCAAACACACTCATTGACACTTCTCATTAGTTAGAGTACACATCCTATATAGTTGAAATATGCTTGTAGAAAGCAGAAAATACAAAGTTATGACTTTAATGTTAGAAGCACTACCATGGGTTTTATTTTTCATAATTTTTCAAATTCTCAAAGTATCTTTTCCACAATAAAATCCTAACTAACTTGTATTTTTTTAACTAAAGGCATTTTAGTCCCTTTACAAAAAAGAGTAATTTATTTACATTTTTTAACAAATACATCAAATATTGTATCAACTTCAACACTTCATATATCTCCATTAAATAATATAGTGTAGCGGTTGAGACTCCTACTCCTTGAATTAAAGGTCTCAATTTGCAGAATTGGGTACAAAAACAAATCATAATAAGGAGTGCTTTCCCTAACACACATCGTAAATCCAAACTAGCTGAAATTCAATGCAAATACGAAACTCCAAAAGAAGAATAAAAGAATCTTCAACAATTCAATCTTATTATTTATATACAATTAAATTCAGCTCATAGTACAAAAATAATATATCCAGTAAATTCCTATCAAGTGGAATCTAAAGAGAGTAAGTATATGCAATTCATATCACCAACTCATGGTTCTTATCAAATATCATTATTAACCGTAAGTTCTTTAAGGGATCCAAATGATGTAAAGTCGAGGCTTTTTTTGTAAAAGAAAAGCAGCGCACAGGATCAAGTTAGCCCATTTGTCCAAATAAGATGGAAAAAAAGGAAATATCCTTGGTGTGTACTAATTATTCATACTCTTACGGTTCCATATTAGTTTCTTATTTTGGTTAATAGGATAGTAAATATTGCATCATAACAAAATTACAGAGAGTAAGTTGGTGGCCTAGCCACTATAGAATCTGCACTTAGCACATTATTTACAAACCCTCGATTCCTTGCCAAAGAAAAACTATTAGAATAAACATTAGTAGTAGCAGCAGTATAATACATAGTAATAGGTTAATACGTAGTAGTACTAGGTGGATGCACTTTTACTACGGCAGGCACCAATCTAGTCATTTTCTCTCCTCTTTTATCAACTTCCAAAATGTCAACGACGTTGAGAGAAGGAGTCCAAAATAGCTTAGTAGTAGTAGTAGAGGTTTGTGCAATCGATGTGGTCATTCTACCTAGACTATCAACTAATTTGCTCTACTCTCTATAGACGTGAAGGACCTGTGGATCACCCAACTGACGGAGAAGAGACCTGCAATCACATAAGAGAGAAGAACAGTTAGCATTCATAACGTTTATTAGGGTAACCAATTTTGTCTACATCCACATTAATCTCTAGAGGGTGTAAGTGTTGCTCTACCGCAACTTGCAAGCCCTTAAATAAAGCATAGAGTTCTAGTGCACAAAGTGTTAGATGTGGAGAAGTAACAGTAAACCCCAAAAACCAATCTCCATTATTGTTACTAAAAACTCCCCCTACTCCACCTAGGTTCAGGCTTGAGGAAAAGGTGTCATCTATGTTTAGCATAATGTATGGGTGCTTAGGTGGATTCCATTTAACATAAAGTGTAAAAATGGCATGCGGAGCTTTCATTTTTGCAGCCAAGTGCTAGTATTCAGTTTCAAGGTTAGTAACATAGTCAGACGAGGGGGTGATACTTTGGTTTTCAAAGATGTATTTGTCACATTGAGTCTAAATGACCCAAAGGCAAAAAAGAATAAGGACATGCGGGGGGACTAAATTATTAGTATTGATTTGGGACTTGCCAACTAGAGCCAACAACCAACTCAATGGGTATGATGTGTTGGCAGTCAACAAATGTTGCATTCTAAGGTTTTCCCAAAATTGAGTCATAAAAGGGCATATAAGGAAAAGGTGATGGAGCATTTCCACAGCGTTTGACTGGCAAAGACAACAATCAAGAGAAGAGATACAAGAAATATGATGAATATATTCAGTATTAAGGAGTTGATCATGAAGAATTAGCCATAGAAAATGCCTTATTTTAGTGGAACTTGAAGTTTCCAAACCCACAGAAATGATCAGGGTGGTAACACACTCTCAGCAGGAGTGTCACATAAGTCTTTGAAGAAAGAGTGCATCTTAAAAGAATTTATACTTGTCAGACCCTAAATTATGTAATCAAAAGTATTATTGTAGAAAGGAAGGTGAACTGCAGATATAAGCTCCAAGATTGGGTGAGGAAGTTGAAATGGAAAAGTTGAGAAGTTTCAATCGTTTTGAATCCTATAGTCACTGATTCGTTTGCACTCTTTGTATTGTGGAAAGGGTCCTTCAATAAGGATTCTAAAGTAAAAGTTTGGCTTCAACAAAGAATTACACCAAAACTTAATGTGTTTTCCATTAGCAGTATGCTAAATAATACCATTTTGGCATGATGTGTAACCCTGCTCAAGAGTTTTCCTGGTTCTGGATTTTATTAATGAAATACGGGAAAGACCCAAGTATTTATTGCACAATAATAATGCCCAAGGCAAGTTTTGGGCATGAGAGAGTCATTAGGTAGTAGAAGCAATAAGGGTTATATTCTTTGTATGAAGATCTTGACCTAAGTCCCTGTAACACCTCAAAAATGGGTCTCAAGATGTCACACGGTACTTAAGACTATGAGTATCCTTAAGCCAATCCTGTAAGCCATCTACTAAATCTGAAACTCATAATAGAGAAGTATAGATATATATAATCAAACAAAAATATGGAATTCTGTATAAGCTAAGCTGAAAATGTCTGAATATAATATCTAAAAATATGAAACTCAGAGTCTGATCAATCAATACTAAAAATCTGAATCAAATCTAGCAGTCTGAAAAGCCTCTTCTACTAATGCTAGAGAGTCACTTGGACAACCCCCCAGCTGACTTGAACTATCTGAAAATACTGAATCATATATACTAAAACTAATAAGCTTAAAAACTGAAAGACTAAGTCCCTGAACTATGAGGACTTACCAACTGTCGGGATATAGATATAGATACTCGAAATCACTCACGCTGTTGAAACTGAGCACCTGAACCTACATTATGAGATAATGTAGCACATAGATGTATATGAAGATCAGTACTTCTGGATTGTACTGAGTATATAGGGGGAATGCATAAGTAAATAAATATCTCAATATCATTATAAATTTGTAAAAGAATGCATGCTAAATGTAGATGACTCACATAAGCTGGAATATTTGAAAACTGAAGATCATAATCATGAATAGCATAAAATGTTGAATAGATCTAGTGATTCATAACATTTAATTTCTAAGAGTTGTACTTGTATTCTGTCTTTAAATCATGATGTCTAAGTGTAAAAAGGACTCACTTTTATATCTGAAATCTGAAACCTCATAGCTGATGTCACATGTAAAGCGATATCTGAATAAATCTGTGAGCCTTTACACTTAGTTTTCTAAAAGCTTTTCTATTATTCTTTACTCTTTTCTATAAGTTGTAGGGAAATACTTTTAAAAACTATTCTGTAAGTTTTTACTGTTAGGGAGGTTCTTCTAACTGACATATACTATATGATCTATCATAGTGTGCAACGTCTAAGTCCCTTATGGGAAAACTTAACGTTGGGGAGAGGTGTCATAGTCTTGCTAAGGAGTATAACCTAATCTAAGTGATCACATCTATATCTGTCATCCATATAGAAATGAGAATAATCTAATAATCTTAACTTACGTTGGTTCGTAGTTCTAGGATATGTGAACATACCTAACTCGGTGCTAAATACTACTCCCTTTAATACGTATGCTCATTTTATTTGAAATCCACTTTTAAAAAATAATATAAGGGTTTACAATGAAAACCTCTTGTAAATCTATTTACTGTAAACTGTAGATAAATCTGTGAAGTGGATTCCATATCTAAGCTGAGATCAAAAGCTAAAATCTTTGTTCAAAATCTGATTATAACAAGTCATGGGATGCTTAAAAGTACAATTTTCTTGAAACAACAACATTCAAACTAGGGTTAATAACCCATGCATGTATTTCATATCAAATTATTATAAAATTCATGCTAGATAATGAAAATATTGATTAGTCAAGTCTAAATCTGAAAATTACTGTAATACGCATGAAAATACAAAAATAAACATGGAAATTCATCATTTAAATCTCATAATCTTTCAATTAGCAATATTAGAAGGATGAAAGGACTATCCTTGTTGGAGAACCCCACATACCTTAGTTGATGCAATTGATGATAACACGATTTTGGATTCCTATTTGTGATCTTGAAGATGGATTCTTGATTATCTTAAATTGGTAAGCTTGAATTTTGAGTTTCCTTGGAGAAAGAATGGTGAAACTTTGGATTTCTTGGGAATTAAGTTTTGATGTTCTAGGGTTTCTTCCAGAGGAAATTGATGAAATGTGAGCATATAATGGTTAGAATAGGATTAATTCAATGTTATTCACGAATTAGGGCTAAGGAAAAGACTAGATTACCCTTTGAAAAATTAAGTTCGAAAACTAAAATCCCAATTTTGGGCCCTACCGCGACGCGGCGGCTCACTGGATAAGGGACCATTTCAATTTTGGGTTATGGCGCGACGCAGTAGGGCTACTGGAAAAGGGACGAGTCCCATTTTGTCCTTTGGCGCAATGCGGCATAATCGCAATGCATCTCTAGAAAAGGACAAGCGGGAACTAGAACTTCACCAAAACAAGGGCCAATCACGGTGCTTCATTGGAATCGGGAAATTAGGATTTCTTCCTTCACCGTGGTGCAGTGCCTGTCAAAATGCCTTACTGTTTTACTAAAAATGCCATAACTTCTCAACCGAGTATCTGATTAAGGCAAAATTGGTATCATTGGAAAGCTAAGCCAATTATCTACCCATTGGTGGGTCTAGAGATGGAAAATCCTATATGTATTAAGAGTTATTTATTTTTGAATCTAACCCTTGGCATTGTAGGAGCTAAACTGAGCTAGGAAAAGTATGGGGTATTATATTATCTCCCCCTTGGGAATATTTGTCCTCGAATGAGACTAGTTAAATGGAATATATTGAGGAACTAAGGCTATATACTGGCATGCACAACTGAAACAAGCTGCATGACTGAATCTAAAACTTATTGAGTGACTGAACTAATTTGCGAATGCATGAATTTACTAGAAGATAGCTATATGGTTGAATCTGGGACTGAAAAAAAACTGAATTAAAGAAGAATATTACCTTCAGCAGAATCTAAGTTCATGGAGAAAAGATGAGGGTACTTGGTACTCATGTCTGCTTCTGCTTCCCAAGTAGCACCCTCAATAGACTGATTTCACCATAGAACTTTGAACAAGGGAACTTCTTTGTTTCTTAGTTTATGAATCTGATGATCAAGAATCTCTACAGGACGTTCTTCTTATGAAAGGCTATTCTAAATATCTGTACTTTCTAGATGGACTATAATGGTTGAATCATCCATGCAGTTCTTCAATAAGGACACATGAAACACTGGATGAACTGATGATAAGCCTGCGGGCGGGTAGCTCAAGCTCATACTCTACCTTCCCAACACGACTCAAAATCCAGTAGGGGCCTACAAATCAGGGACTAAGATTCCCCTTTTTGCCAAATCTCTTCACCCCTTCATGGGTGAAACCTTCAAATATACAAGATCATCTACTT
>NC_061112.1:96163345-96174616 GCF_002878395.1 Capsicum annuum
TCACCCCTTCATGGGTGAAACCTTCAAATATACAAGATCATCTACTTTAAACTTAAGATCTCTCTTTCTTATGTCTGCATAAGATTTCTGATGACTCTGAGTTGCTTTTAATCTCTCTCGAATCAACTAAACTTTCTCCATGGCCTCAAATACCATATTTGGCTCAATCAAAGTGGTCGTACCCACTTCGAACCAACCAACTGGTGATCTATATCTCTACCTATAAAGAGCCTCAAACGGGGCCATCTGAATACTAGAATGGTAACTATTATTGTAGGTAAACTCGATCAACAGCAAGTGGTCATCCCAACTACCTTTGAAATCCAAAACACATGCCCTCAACATATCATTTAAGGTATGAATGGTCCTCTCTACCTGACTATCTGTCTGTGGATGAAAAACTGAACTGAGATGAACTTGGGTACCAAGACTATTATGTAAGGCTTTCTAAAACTGAGAGATAAACTAAGTTCACCTATCTGAGATGATGGATAAGGGAACTCCATGAAATCTAACCAACTCTCTGATATATAGCTTAGCATAATCTTCAGCTATGTAAGACGTGTGAACTATCAAGAAATGAGGTAATTTGGTCAATCTGTCTATAATAACCCATATCGAATTATGTTGACGATGCAAATGGGGTAATCCAGTCACAAAGTCTATATTTACCTCTTACCACTTCCAAATGGGTATGCCAAACTCCTGCAAAGTGCCACCAGGTCTTTGGTGATCAACCATAACCTGTTGAAAAGTTGCACACATGGCTTTAAATTCTGTTATATCTTTCTTCATACCACTCCACCAATAGACTTCCCACAGATCGCGGTACATCTTGGTGGCTTCTAGATGAATAGAGTAACACGCACCATGCATTTTTGCCATGATCTGCTGCCTCAAATCATCAACACATGGCACAAACAATCTACTCTGGTATCTCATCACACCATATCCTCTTTGTTAGAAAAGTTCTACCTTTTGGTCTTTAACTGAACCCTTCAGCTTAACCAAACTAGGATTCTTATCCTGCTTTTCTTCACTTCAGACACTAGAGAAGATTATGAACTACTATGAACCAAAATATTTCCTTCAGCTGAATCAACCAACCTTATACCAATCTATCTAACCAATGAACTTCTCAAACTAGCTCTCTCTTATCATTCTCCATATGACCACCATTGCCCATAGACAATCTACTAAGGGCGTCTTCTACTATGTTAGCGTTGCTCGAATGATATAACACACTCATATCATAATCCTTCAATAATTCTAACCACTTTCTCTGATAAATATTTAACTCCTTATGAGTAAAACATAGTGTAAACTTTTGTGTTCTATAAACACATCAACATGCCCCCCATAATGATAGTGCCTCCAGATTTTCAGTGCAAAAACAACAACAGCTAACTCAAGATCATGGGTAAGGTAGTTCTTTTCGTGTGGCTTAAGTTTTCTAGAGGCATAGGCTATGACTTTACCTCTCTACATCAAAACACAATCGATACCGATTCTAAAGGCATCAAATATACAACAAACCCATCTGTACCATCCGATAATGCTAAAACTAGGGCTAAATTGAGTCGAGTCTTCAACTCCTGAAAACTCTTCTCACAGGAATCTGACCACTAAAACTTAAATTTCTTTTGAGTCAATCTAGACATAGGGAATACAATAGAAGAAAAACCCTCAGTAAAACATCTGTAATAGCCAGCTAAACCCAAGAAACTTCTAATGTCTGATAAAGAAATAGGTCTAGGCAGTTTCTTACTGCTTCTGTCTTTTAGGGATCAACTCTAATACCATCACTGGAAATAATATGACCAATGAAAGCTACTGATCTTAGCAAAATTTTATATTTGCTAAATTTGGCGAACAACTGGTAGTCCCTAAAAGTTTGCAAGATAGTTCTAAGATGGTTTGCATGATCATCCTCACTACAAGAATAGACAAGAATATCATCTATAAAGACTATGACAAATATGTCCAAATACTATTTGAACACTCTATTTATTAAGTCTATGAAGGCTGCTTGGGCATTTGTTAGTCTGAAGGACATGACTAGAAACTCGAAATGACCATAACGGGTTTTAAAAAGTTATATTTGGGATATCACATTCCCTTACTCTAAGCTAATGATAGCCAGATCTAAGGTCTATCTTGGAAAAATAACTTTCACCTTAGAGTTGGTCGAATAAGTCATCAATCCTAGGAAGATGATATTTGGTTTTTACTGTGACTTTATTCAACTGACGATAGTCAATGTACATTTGCAAAGAACCATCTTTCTTTTGCACAAATAGGATGAGAGCACCCCATAGAGAGATACTGGGCCTTATGAAACCTTTATCTAAGAGGTCTTTAAGCTACTCTTTTAAATCTTTAAGCTCAGTTGGAGCCATACAATATGGAGGAATAGATATAGTCTAAGTATCTGTAAGAAGGTCAATACCGAATTCTATTTCTCTATCGAGAGGTACCCCTGGCAAATCTTCAGGAAAAAAATTAGGAAACTCATTGACTAGATGGACTGACTAGACAGTTGGAGTCTCAGATGTAGTCTCTTTGACTCAAACTAGATGATAGATAAACCCTTTTGATATCAACTTCCTGGTTTTAAGATTGGATATGAAATGACTCTTCGGAGACACTGAATTACCTTCCCACTCAAAGACTAGATCATCTGGAAACTGAAACTTCATCACTCGGATGCGACAATCTATGGATACATAACAAAAATAAAGCCAATACATACTAAGAATAAGTTCAAAGTCAACCATATCTATCTCTATTAAATCTGCTAACATGATTTTATAAAGGACAGTGATAGGACACTTTCTATAGATCTGCTTGGCAACAACTAACTCACCCACTGGGTAGAAACTAAGAAGGGCTCAGGGATCTTTTAAGACCTATTTCAAAATTTACTGCAACTAATAGGGTCACATAAGAGAAATTTAACCCAGGGTCTAACAACACATAAGCATTAAGATGAAAGATACGAAGCATACCAGTAATAATATCTAGTGAATTCTCCTGCTCTTGGTGGTATGGTAAAGTATAAAATTAATTCTGGCACTGACCGCCACCGGTACTGGATAATACATCCTGGGAAGGGACTGCACGACCTAGAAGAGCTGGTGCACTAGTAGCCTAAGTCTGGGGATGAACATCCTTGTTTCCATGCTTAGCATACAGATACTCTTTGATTCCATGTCCTAACTTACCACAACCATAACAACCTTTTTGTCCCAATAAATACTCTCCAAGATGATTCTTACCACACTTAGCACATGGAGGATAAATGGGATTTCCACTCATACTATTTGGAGATCTAGACATAGAAGTCTTACCCCATTACTTTTACCTAGCTCTGGGGGAAGAAGAACTAGTTGAAGATGGTACTGGCATAGACAAATAATTCTAAAACTACGAATAATTTCCCCTCCATACTTTGTCTGGCCATACTTAAACTACCCTATTCTAGCCTTCTTATTTCCCCTCTCTCTTTCATTCAACTTTTCTGCCTCAATCTGTTGAGCGTGAATCATCAACCTAGAAAGATCCATGTCCCCAATAAGTATGTCAGTCTTACACTCCTTGACTACCAAACTAGATACTCCAGTAACAAATGCCATACTATTTTACTAAAAATGCCATAACTTCTCAACCAAGTATCCGATTAAGGCAAAATTGGTATCGTTGGAAAGCTGAGTCAATTATCTACACATTGGTGGGTATAGAACTGGAATATCCTTTATGTATCAAGTGTTATTTATTTTTTAGGCTAATTCTTCACATTCTAGAAGCTAAACTAATCTAGGAAAAGTACGGGCTATTACAGTCTCCATTCTCTCTAAAAGTTGTAACTATTGACCACTTGACCAGGTAGAGTTTCTTTTTATTTAAGTATAGTTCCCCAAGGAAAATTCCATTCAAAACTCTTTATAATGTGAATAACCTGGTAAGGAAACCTTACAAATCGCATGACATAATTTGGTAGGGCATTGGGGATCAATTTATGTAAGGTAACACGTCCCATCAAAGTGCAAAATTTACCCCTCCAGCCCAAGATGAAATTCTTAAAATTATACAATAAGAATTGGAAGTCGCTATTTGTCGGGTTGGAAGTGAATCAGGAAGCCTAGGTATCTACCAAAGAAAGCACCCTCAATTATACCAAAATATGAGGAATCCGAGTCTTTGGTCATCTAAGGTATATTTTTAGAAAAGAAAGCATGTGACTTGGAGAAGTTAATCCTTTGTCCCAATGTTGCACTATAAGTAGAAAGCGTATTAGCTATAACTTGGCGTGATGTAATATTGATTTTAGTGCATAAGATAATTTTGCCAAAACATATGATGTGCGGAACAAATGGACCTATGATCAAGCCTCCATATCAACTATTGTATCAATGTCCCTAATAACCTTTCTATAAAAAGGATAAAGATATAGGGAGACAAAGAATACCCTTGATGAATACCCCAAGTAGGAGTGAAATGATCCATTGCAGTCCCATTATGAAGGATAAAAACTATTATCGAACTAACACAAGACATAATTAACTTTATGAGCTTCTTACAAAAGCAAATGTAGACCAGAGTATCATGAATGAAGGACCATTCCATGCAATCAAAAGCCTTTTCTAAATCTATTTTCATAAGCAATTGTGAATTTCTTTGTTTAGAGGTTTTGAAGAAGTTTAAGATTTCTTGGACAACTAGGGCGTTATCGGATGCTTGATGATTAGTCAAGAAGCTTGAATGAGTGGGACCAGTGATATCAGGAAAAAGGTGCTTTATATCAAAAACTATTACCTTAGTAATAATTTTGTACAAGGTAATAGACAAACTTATGGGTCGAAACTTTCTAATAGAGAAGGTTGTGGTTGTTTTAGGGACTAAACATATATGGGTTGAGTTAATTTGTTTAGGTATACACCAATCCATAAAGACTTGTGAACAAAAGGTTTCAACTGAATTCCCTATTATAGAAAATCATTTTTGATAAAAGAAAGGTAAAGGCCATTTAGGCCCGGGGCTTTATAAGGTTTGAAATAGAAAATAATGGAGAGAAGCTCTTCAGTAAGTGGATCAGTTCAGGCTTCATGAGCACTGGAAGGGAAAATACATTAAGAGACTCACAAAGAGTTTCGATGAGAGGCAGTTAGTTCAGTCCTATAAAGGACTGAATAGAAGCTTAATATATGGTCTTGGATTTCTTTCTTGTTGACCAGTTATCTACATCATTATGAAGGCTAGAAATATAGTTTCTATGCCTCCGTTGGAAGGTAGCAAGGTGAAAAAATTTATATTTGCATCACCATCATTAAGCCATTAGACACACAATTTAAGCTTCCAAAAATCTTCCTCTAATTGAAGCTGGTAATGGTAGTCATAGAGAAGGGACTGTTCCAAGCTTTGGTTAAATTAAATAGTAGGGTAATACGGGGAAGCTTGAAAACCTCCAATTCTATCCAAAAGGCACTTTTTACGAACAAAGATATTCCCAAAATATGCTTGTTCCAGAGTTGCACATTTTGTTTAAAGGAGTCAATTGTAGGCAACAACATATTGCCCAAATCTTACCAGAATGAGAAGATTATTGAGGGGAGAACGAGATGGGAAATCTAAATAGATTTAAATAAAAAAGGTTTGTTAGGGATTTGAACTAGAGGGGTAATTTGGAATAATTACGGGGAGTGGTCTGAGTGATCCCATGGAGGTGATGGACTAGGCCTTTAGGGAAACTGAATAAGCCAACTATAATTAACTAGCTAACCTACCTACGTGTTTTAGTATAATATGACCCGATCTTTGCTTATTTGACCAAGTAAATTTGCTACCTTTAAAGCCTATGTCAAGCCTCTAGCAATAATTTAGACAATCCAAGATCTACCAACTATATTATTATTTACCAATCTTCGAGGCGAATAACATCTCATTAAAATCACCTTACAAAAGCCCAAGCCCATTATAAGAATCAACTATTATTTTGAGGTTACCCCATAAGAGAAGGTAATTTATAGGGTCATTACTAGCGTAAATAGATGAGAATAACCAATCAATAGAGTAGGGAAGTACCTAAACCTTAAAATGTAGTTACTGGGGCGTAATACCTACGATATTGACGTTAAGAAGCTCAACATGCCAAAGAATGGAAATGCCTCCTGCATGACCCATTCCAAAGCTGGCTATAATATTAGAGAATTGAAACTCCTGGGGAATATAAGTATGGTCTTCCCGGTGAGTTTCAAAGAGAACCACTAAAGCAGGCCTATGGTAATCTTAGAGTTGTTGAAGTTCCTCCTAACGTCAGGCATCTGAGAACCACGACAGTTTTAAGGGATAAATTTTATTCCAACTCTATTGGTGAGACAAATCTTTGATGTAACTTCCCATAAAGTAGAATTCAAAACCAGTGCATACCTTTCCATCGACGGATTTATTGTTGGACGAATATGGAGAGAGCACTTGTGTATATTTGGGGTAAAACTTATGCAAACCTTTCTTGTGGACAGCTATTTTAGAAGAAAGACTTGTACCTATCCCAGATCTATCTCTATATCGTGCATCTCTCTCACTATTCCCCCTACTTTTCTTTATAAATCATTCAAACCAATATTTAGTGGTGGTGTGTGCACACCTTGGTGTTGTGGGGGTGATTCATATTCCTCCATTTGAGGTGAGGGTGGTGCATGTTAGGAAATAGGTTTCATCAGAAGTATCATTGTATTTTGTTGTATCCATGGGACTGCCTCCACTCCCTGTTGAGCTGGTAGGTAAAAGAAAAACCCTGGAGTAGGATGAGTAACTGATGGATGAAGGTTCATAGCCCAGTGGTACTGAGCATATATTTCTCAACCTAATATTATGCCCTCCGTTATAATATGAGCTAGGTCTTTCAGGTCATAGATTAATACAAGTACTCATTCCTCATTGATGTGCATATTGAAGGTTAATGTGTGTCCTATCAAACCCATTTTCAATAATATCGTGGTCCTTGTAGTGGTTGGGGATTCACAGAGGTGTAAACCAAGTGAGCTTTGTTGATATTTTCCATCGAGATAGTGTTCTCCATTGCATCCAGAGATTGAAAGAAAAGAAAAAGGCTTGAGGAAGGTAGTGGATATAGAGCCTATTGTAGGGGCAAAAGTTTGGGTGGGTAGGCATTATATAGTATAGGAGGCGTAGTAATACTTTAGAATGAGAGGCAGGTGAGAAGAAAGTGGTGCTTATATGTAGTGGGTAAGGAATATGTGGTAAATTTTAGGATGAAAGTTTTACATGAGATGGAGTGGGCTCTAGGTTGTCCTTACGTGAAGTGCAATCATTAGTAGAATTTGGCTTATATGGAAAAGTAATAGGGATGGGATCTTGAAGTGTTTGGGATAAAAGTTGATTATGTGGATTAGGATAAGAAATATCTTGCATGGAAGACACGCGCGATACTAAATTTGATGTCTTAGGAGTATGAGGGAAACCTTTAGATGGAGTAATCGTAGATGGGACCACCGAGTTATTATGATTGGTAGGGCTTTCTTCTAAAAGGACATAACTATAATTTTTATTTAATAAAATTTCAGAGTTCTTTATATCAGAAATTAGAAATTCGATTGGTTAGAGGTCACCCTTGCTAGTAAATGCTAAGTCATGAGTCAAAGAGAGCTTACCCAGAAACATCGCCGGAGGATCCATTGCCCTTTTTCTATTATAAAACTTACCTTTATCCTACGAGTTTGCCAAGACTTTGTCCTTTGGTCCTTCCCTGTGTTGATCGTTCGATGGTCGTCAATTTATTACGGGTCTAAATTCCACCACTTTTTATTTTGAAGTAAAGGCAACGGACATCATTATTGGTGCTTAACTATGACAACCTGTATTTTTATGCTAGAATTTTAACCATCATTCCTACACGTGTAAGATCTTATACAAATAATTTCCATGTGGATATAAGTTTCATGATCATTATACTAGTGTGTGAAATTCTCATGAGGTTAAAAATGTTCATAGAAATCATTTAGAGTCAAGTTGAGCTAAGATCCTTTGATTCATCAAAAGTTTTATATTCAATTCTACAAGGGTCTACTTTAAATGTGTATAAATTTTTATATACGTAGTATTTTTCATCTCAAGACCCACCAAATTATATATAACCGAATTATCTTTCCAATGATACCAATTTTGCCTTAATCTAATACCCGAGCAAAAAGTTATGTCATTTTTTGTGTAAGGCAGTAAGGGGTCGCGATAGCCCTGCGACACGAGGGATACTTGACCCAAATAGGGGTAGCATCTCTAGGTATGCTTAAACCAACTAAGGGTCATGACGTGGGGGCTATTCTCGCATAATTTTAGCTTCTTAAGGGTCAGGGGACACTTTGGTCCTTTCCTCTCGACCCCAATGCGTCCAAACATGAATTATAGCACCCAAAAGGGGCATTATTTGCCCATATTCTTCAAATAAACTCATGTAAAAACCCTCCCCTTCCCCCATGAATGTGTTTCAAGCTTTTCCTCTCAAGAACATAAGAATTCAAGCATCAACTTCAAGATTCCTTTAAGAAATCTAAGAGTTCAATCTTCAAAGTTCAATAATTCTTCAATAGATATCAAGAATAAAGTTTCTTTCACAAGTTCATCATTCAAGTTCCAAGATTCAAGTTTTCTTCATCAAATCAAGTCTATCAAGGTATGTGGGGTTTTCAGCAAGGACAATCCTTTCGTCCTTGTGCCCAAACTTATATTTTTAAGCAAATTTCTTATGTTTTGAGGTTGGGTTTATAAGTAAAGTATCTTATTGATGATTTTGAGTATAATATAATTGAATGAGAAAATTTCATGTTTGTTTTGAGTTAAATAATGCTTCTTTATGATTTTAAATACCATGAGTATGTTATGAGATATTGATTTCAAATTTTCAATTGACTTTAAGCATACATTGTGATTCTTGAATTTTGTATTTTGATATGGTTGCAGTATTTTCAAGAAATCTATTGAGCATGATGATTTACTATAAACTTATATGAGTTTGAAACATGGGTTAATAGACCCTAATGTGAGTATTGATATTTCAAGAACTTGTTCTTTTAAGCACCCTGATATTTGCATGTTTTCAGTCGTATAAACAGTATATGATCTTCGGATCCTCAGTTGATTTTTGGAATCCATTTTTTCGACTTTATTTCAGAGTACAGATATGAGTTTGGTTTTCATTATAAACTATGAGATTATTTTAAAAGTGGATTTTCAATGAGATGAGCGAGACAAATAAAAGGGAGTAGTATTTAGCACCGATTTAGGTATGATTCCAAGGTCTCATACCCCAGAACTATGTGCCACTGTAGGATTGAGATTAAAGTGCCCACAGAGGCAGCGATAGTGATCACTTAAGCTGAGGTTATACTTCCTCGCAAGAGTATGACACCTCTTCCCCAACGTGAGGTTTGTCTTCCATTTAGGAAGGTGAGACGTGGGACTCCATGTAGCTCGCATGATTTATGTCGGTTAAGCGAACCTCCCTACTAGTAAAGAAAAGCTTTTAAAAGTATCTTCCTAAAGATTTTAGAAACTAAGTGAGAAGGATCACAAACTTGTTCAGATATTGCTTTACTTGATATTTGTTACAGTTTTTAGCTTTCAGACACAAAGGTGAGCTATTTTTCACTAGCCTATATAATTGGAGAATAGAACAAAAATATAGATTTCAGAACTAAGTGTAATGGCTCACAAGATTTAGAATATATGTTTTATTATTCATGATTTTGACTTTCAGATTTCGGATTACTCAAGCTTATGTGAGTCATTTACATTTAGCATGCATGATATTTTCTTTAAACTGTAATGATAATGTTTTACTTATGCATTGCACCCCCATATACTCAGCACATCCTCAAAGTACTGATCCACATATATGTATATGTGCTACATTGTCTCATAATGTAGGCACCAGTTTTAGTATGCACATTCAGACTCAGACAGTTGAAGATTCCAACCATCAAGATGATGAATCCTCCTACTTTGGGGACTTCAGTTAGATTTATTTATGTTTTTTATTTCCTTAATCATATGTATTAATTATTGATAGTTGGGGTCGCGTCCTATCTATCTATAGTCAGTATAGTAGAGGCTTCACAAATGTCAGTTAGAGTCAGCCTTATAAAATTTAGTCCCTCTTTTCAGACGTTATCAGAATGTAAAAGTTGTATCAGTATTGTATTTTATAGATTCCATCATTTTATGTTTTCGCACAGTAAATTTAGTCATTTTATACGTGTTATTCGGTTGCTTATAAGTTATGCTAGTAAAAGGATTAGCTTGGGATCACTTGTGGTCCTAAGCACCGTGTGACATTTCGGGACAGATTTTTGGGGCATTACATTGACCATAGTTACTGTTTGCCGATAGAGGTTGAGAGGAATGGGGGAAAGATTTTGATTAGTGGCCCCAAGTGCCCACAGAGGGTACATAATAGGTTGAATCCCTAGTAATAGATGACCATCTTGTGGTATCCAATAAAGACATGGTGTTGTAGCGGTTGGTCTAGAGGAACCTGCATACATAATTGGGCATAGCGTCCATGCATAGTAGAAGAGGTACATGTATCTATATTCAACAAGGTACCCATTATTTGTCCCACTTAATAAAAATGTCCAGATCGTAAAATTCTATTAAAAGTCCGGGAAAGCAAATGCAAATTGTAGTATATGATACTTTGGCTTATGAATCAACAAATTTTGGTTTCCATTTCTGCTCGGACAAGAACTTGTTCAAGACGAACCATGGTCCATCGTGCAAAGCATGGAACACATTATGTTCATGGTTGAATCTTATAAGGAAAAACTCTGCCTCCAAATCAATAAGTGTCAATTCCTCAGTGGGCTTCCACATATTGGTTAATTTTTGTTGTAGTATTTAGTGAGACCTTTTTTGGCCAATTACTTTGATAATAAGGATAAGGGACAGTGTCTATGAATTGTTAGCGGGACTTTTGTCCTCGAATGTCAGTGGGATAAAGTTGCCATCATCCAATAACGGAGTAACCTCATATGGAAAGTCAGTTTATGGTGTCAAAACATTTATAGGTTGCATGCCAACCGATGGGTTTGGGCCAAGTTGCTTAAGCAAGTAGGAAGGATTCCCACTTAATGTAGGGGAATCCTCATGGAGTTGCATCTTATTGCTACAGGAGATGGTAGGATTAATTGTAGATGTATATACACTGATCTTGTTATCCATTGATTAAGCAAGAAGTTTCCATATTAGTTATATACA
>NC_061112.1:96174716-96176055 GCF_002878395.1 Capsicum annuum
GTTTATTTCAATTTAGTTGTTTCTTTTATGAAATCAAGAGAACATAATTATGTTCTTCTAATATTACTCTTATCATTAAATGACTAAATAAAGTAAATATACTCAAATATATATTTTTAAAATATAATTAATTAGTGTAATTTAATAAAATAAATTCTTAATAATTTTTTAAGAAAAGTGTCAAGTCTATTAACCAATTATTTTGAAATGAAGAAGTAATTCAAATAATATGTAAAAATGAAAACACTTAAGTCATCGATAGGATCCTAAACTTGTTTCGAAATTTCACTTGAATCCCTCAGTTCGGACTTGTACCTATCAGACCCCTAACTCACCCGAAATTTGAACATTTTTTATCAATCAACTAAAAGCATAAAGTGTGCGCAACACATACACAATGATGTGGCAAAATGATGAATTAAACGGTGATATTTGACATTGAATTCAAAAATAATTAAAAAATAAATTGTAAGAAAAAAAATCTATTTTAAATCCCTTAACTAATTCAAAAAGTATTTCTATCTATCTATCTATCTATATATACATACATACATACATACATACATGTATATATACATACATACATATATATATATATATATATATATGTATGTATGTATGTATGTATGTATATTTATACACACACATATACCTACATATTGTTTTCCAAATTAAAAAATAACAACACTCCTTCCCCTTTTTGATACGCCATTAGTAGTTGCCTTGGCCGAAATTTTTTCACCAACTTTGCTGGAATTTCCTCATCAATTTCGTTGGAATTTTCCCCATTAGTTTCATTGGAAAACTTCTTTAGCAATCTAGCAGGTAAAAATAAATTATTTAATAATTTCGAAGCAAAATTAAGATTCGTATCAATCTATTTGGTAAAAATAAAGTTTTGGTGGAAACTTTTTTGATCTAATTTGATTTTTATTCTTTCGATGAATTTCTCTTTTATAGGCATAAATCTTTGTAGTAAATTATTTTGACTTTTCTATTTCATCATTTGTTTAATTGGTGTTTTTTTGGTAAGTGTAACAACAACAATAATAACAACATTGGAGGCGGCGAAATGATGGTAGGGAGAAAAAAGAAGTGAATATGAGAAGAGTTGGTTAGAAATCGATGATATCGCCGACGTTGTATATAACACCTAAACTTGCTTCAATTTTGGAGACTTCATCTGGTCTGTTGTCTCCTTCTCCTTATCTGGTTAATCATAAGCGACGTGGCAGTGGAGAAGCATTTGCGGATAGGAAACTTAAAGGATTGGAGGAAGTTGAGCAAGTTGACGAGAAGACTGATTTGAATTTGAAATTGAATTTGGAAGACGAGCCAG
>NC_061112.1:96179055-96183985 GCF_002878395.1 Capsicum annuum
AAGATCGCAACATATCTTCCAAAGTTTGAATGGTCCTTTCAGCTTGCCCATTCAACTATGGGTAAAAAGCCGTACTAAGACTCATTTTAGTCCCCAAGCCATGCTGAAAAGAGCACCAAAAATATGATGAAAACTAAGTACCGCAATCTAAAATAATTGAAACTGGTGCACCATGCAACTTTACAACTTTCTAAAGGAACAACTTAGCATAATCCTCGACAGAATAAATAGTTCTCACGGGCAAAAAGTGAGCGGATTTAGTCATCCTATCTACGATGAACCAAATAGAGTCACATTGGTTCTGCGATAACAGAAGTCCAGTAACAAAATCCATATTAATTATCTTCCACTTCTACATCGACAATTCAATCTCTTGAAGTAGCCCACCGGGCCTCATGTGCTCCACCTTCACTTGCTAATAACGGTTTCATATTATTCCACCAATAAATATCTTTGAAATCATGATACATCTTTGTCAAACTGGGATGAATCATATACCGCGACACATGGGCTTCGGATAAAATCCTTCCTCGTAATCCATCAATATCAGGAAGACACAACCTCCTTTGGTACCTCAAGATACCTTCACTTCCAATCTCGAAAGCCCTCACCTTTTTCTTACCTACCTCATCCTTGATCTTCATCAAGAGTGGATCTAACACCTACTTTTTTTTTTTGAACCAAGAGATGATTATGCCACCTGTTTCATAAACATACCACCATCCTCAGAGTCTAAGAGATGAGGTTCAAGGTTAGCCAAACGATGAATATCCTTCACCAATTCCCGCTTATCTTTATCCATACGAGCTAAACTCCCTTATGAATAACCTGCTAAGAGAACCATAACTACATTAGCTTTACCTGGATGGTAGTGAAGACTCATATCATAGTCCTTCAGCAACTCAAGCCACCTTTTTCGCCTGAGATTAAGCTCTTTCTAAGTGAACATATATTGCAGGCTTTTATGATCAGAAAAGGTATAAACATGGACCCCATATAGATAATGACACCAAATTTTCAATGCAAACACTAAAGCCAAAAGCTTCAAGTCATGAGTCAGGTAATTCTTCTCATGAACCTTCAACTATCTTGAGGCATAAGCAACCACCTTGCCATGTTACATCAACACACAACCCAAACCAACCCAGGATACATCATAATAGACGATAAAACCCTCGGTACCCTCAGGTATAGTTAAGACCTGAGTTGAAGTCAACTTATCTTTCAACTTTGCAAAACTACCCTCGCAAGCATCAAACCACAAGAACTTTACCTTCTTATGAGTCCACTTGGTCAATAGAGTGCCAATAGAAGAAAAACTCTCCACAACCTCTTATAATAACTGGCTAAACCCAAGAAGCTATAAATATCGATTGGATTCGTCGTTCTAGGCCATTTTTTAACCACAACAACCTTCTGAGGATCCACCATGATCCCTTCACTACACACAACATGACCCAAAAATGTAACAACATTCAACAAGAATTCATATTTAGAAAACTTTGCATACAACTACTAATATTTCTAAGTCTGTAACACAATACAAAGGTGATCGACATGATCCTCCTCACTCTTGTAGTACACCAAAATATCATCAATGAAGACAATCACAAACAAATCCAGAAATTGCTGAAATACCCTATTCATTAAGTTCATGAATGCCGCAGGGACATTGGACAAACTAAACAACATCACTAGGAACTCAAAATGCCTATATTAGGTATAGAAAGTTGTCATAGGGATATCCACCTCCCTAATCTTTAATTCATGACACCCAGACTAAAGATCGATCTTAGAGAAGAACTTGGCACCCTGAAGTTAGTAAAAAAAATCATCTATCTGCAGAAGAGGGTACTTATTTCTTACGTCACCTTATTTAACTATCGATAATTAATACACATCCAAAGGAAACCATTATTCTTATGCATGAAATAACACTAGTGCACCCCATGGATACACACTAAGACGAATGAAACCCTTCTCTAAAAGATCCCTTAATTGATCCTTAAGCTTCTTTAACTCAGATGAAGCCATTCTATATGAGCGACTATATAGGACGAGTTTTCAAAACAAAATCTATCCCAAAATCAATCTCCTTATCAGGAGAAATACTAGGAAGATCATTAGGGAAGACCTCAAGAAATTCATTCACCATTGGGATAAAATGTAAGGAAGGACTCTCTGATTTAGAATTTTTAACTCAGACCAGATAATAGAGAAACCCCTTGGAGATTAATCTTTGAGCTCTAAGATATGATATGATCCTCTCCTTAGGATCTAGGAAACCACCCTCAACCAGTTCATTAGGGAATTTAAACATGACCTTATGGGTTCGATAGTCTAAAGAAGCATAGCACGAATACAACCAGTCCATTCCTAAGATAATATCCAAATCAACCATGTATAATTCAAACAGATCCACCAAAGTTTTGCGACCACCAATAGATACCACATAACCCCTATATACTCTCCTGGCAACCACAGATTTACCCACCAAGGAAAATATAAAAAAAGGGTTTGAAATACCCTTAGGACTAAAACTAAAATGCACAAACACAAATGGGGTCACATAAGAAAAATTAGACCCTGGATCAAGCAAACTGTACACATCAGGGGAAAAGAGTTTCAATATACCAGTATCGACATCGAGAGATACCTTAGAGTTTTGATAAGAAGTAAGAGCATATAAGCAATTTTAGCCATTACCGATACCAGAAGTAAAAACAACACCCTTTGGTGCAGATGAAGAGGAAACATAAATCTTATTGGACCCAAAAGCAACCTAGAAGGACAATCACATTGCATATGGCCAATATGACTACACATAAAGCATCAGTTTCTCTCCTTCTCATACTGGCCATAGTATGGCTGGCCACAAAATCAACAAGAAGGATATGATAAAGTAGACTGAGCTCCACCGGTCTAAGATTGGGCACCCTGTGCTTTATACCCTCCACTGCTGAGAGAAATAATCACCCGACAGCTTTAGGTAAGGAGTAATAGTCATAGACAAAGAACCAGAACTCCCTCACTTCTTCTTAGGCCACTTTTCCCAATCTATACTACTTTGTTACTGGCCTTTACCCTGATATAAAAATCTAAACTTCTTACCCTTCCTCTTACCAATTTCAGCCAGCTTCTTCTATTCTTTCTTAACCTATTGCATATACACTATAAGCTAAGAAATATCCATATACTTATTCAACAAGGCAACCTTACTCTCCAAAATCAACTCGTGGGACAACCCAAAAGCAAACTTACATATTCTAGCTCTCATTCGAGATACAAACTCCAAAGCATGTTGGGACAACTGATGGAAGTTCAAAGCATACTTATTGACTGTCACCCTACCTTAATTCAAGTGAACAAATTCCTCTCCTTTAGGCTCCCTCAGCTCCTGAGGAAAAAAACGGTCCAAAATGGCACTAGAAAAGTAATCCCATAATATAGAGTCAATATTACTTCCCCTAAATTATTTTTATTCTTTATACCACTGGTACGCCACATCCTTCAATTGGTAGGTACTGAACTCCAAACCTTTAATATATAATGCATGCATAATTTAGAAGATCTTCTCCGTCTCATTAATAAAAGCTTAAGGATCCTTCTCAACATTAACACTAGTAAAAGTTGGAGGACTCAACCTCATGAATTGGCCAAACCTTATGGCCTCAAAAGATGGAGTAACAGAAGCACCACACTTAGACTGAGAAGCTACCAACTGAACCAACATATGAATAGACTGACAAAACTCAACATTCGTTACATCTTCCTGAGGAGCTTAGGGAGAGCTAGAGGGAACCAGTGGAACTCAAGGAGGGAAATTAGGAACTGGACCACTAGACCAAGTCAGCACCCTGTAAGTAGGGTATTTCCTATCAATAGTGTCCCCAAGTTGAACAGAGGAGTCTCTATAAGCTTCATATCATCTGGGAGGCATGATCTGACAAAGAGAGCAAATTGGAAATTAGAGAAATCTAAGACCATAGACTCTACAACTCGAAATAAAACAAAAAGAAATAGAAACATTCCTAAGTGTCTCATATCCTCTCTCTTATAAGTGTGGCACGCTACACACCCATAAAAAATCTACTCAACACGACTTTATGGATACCAAATTAACCATGAACCTAGGCTACCAACTTTTTCATGACCTAAACCAGGGCCTGGCCATGACGGGTATCTCAATTCCTATGTGGATAAGAGATTACTCTATTCACCTAAGCTAATTAGCTTACAACCTCAAGGGTTGGATGAGTTCTGAACATATAACAAGATAGTGAAGAATAAGACTAACATTTATTCATGAAATATGTAAACCATTCACCGATAATTGGATAACCATCCGCCACTAAGCTAATTCACCAAAACAACATACCTAAGTCTATAGTAATCCAACAAAGCCTCTACAAATCTGATGTTAATAAAATATCAAGACATGTCCTCAACAATAGCCAAAACCAAAGTCTAAACAAGTTTAAGACATAGAATATAAAGACTATGAATGAAGCCTTCCAAAGTATGGATTCTCACCACTTCAATATCAACTCATGAGCCCCTCAAATACCTGATTACTGTGCTATTAAAGTAGAAGAAGTTCTAGTACCTACATCAATGGTTAGCAGTTGGAGAGCTAGTATGTAACTTAGGGATAGAGGAATAAAATAATGCCATCATTTAAAACCAAGTCATTATCCATATGCAATCACATATATACATACATATATATATATATATATATCATATCGGGATATGTAACAAGGTTTAACATAAACTTTGTAAACCTTAACTTGGGATGTGTTGCATAACTATCATATAACAAGGCACCCAAGGGCTATATGGGCCTAGCTTTCCCCAAGATGGAAGGGCCCCAGTGCATGTAGCCATACAAACTAGAGAATATCCATATTTATATATGCCTTTATGAGCG
>NC_061112.1:96186985-96194477 GCF_002878395.1 Capsicum annuum
CCATACAAACTAGAGAATATCCATATTTATATATGCCTTTATGAGCGACTCAAACATCCCAGCACAGTCAAAGTGACTTAAGAACCAATATATACAATATGGGGGACTAGAACCTCTCATTCATATATCCATTCAGGGGACTCAAACCTCCCAATCATATAGACACCCGCACTGAATAGCCCAGTTTCCAGTGTTTGTTCTTTGGAATCCATTTTCACGGCCTGGCTATACATCCTTCTTTAAATCCTAATTAAAATATTCAATACACATACACAACTATTAATCCAATTACTTACCCAAGGAAACCCACTGGCATTGTTATACCAACCCCACTTGCAAGCATACACATGCCATAACCATTATTTGTTAACTTTTGGACTCAAACCCATTGTCTAAACAAATACATCAATTTAATTTAACATTTAGGGACTAGAACCCATTTAGCCAATTAAACCACCAAGGTTATGATTCAAATCAATTTATGGCCAACAAGGCCTTCATAGAAATATTTACCAATCATCAACAATCATAGGCTAATGCCTTAGTTCAAAATACAATTCATATGTGACAAGAGTTTTCTTATTAACATTTTCTTAAATAGGTTGAGGGCATACTATTATCAAACCATTATTTAAGACAAAAGACATCAAGTTAGGTTTTACCATGACCCATTAGTTTAAATCACAATTCCCAAGAACCCACACGTGCAAAACCATTATCAAAACATATATAATCATAAGTCAAAACATGAGAAGACAATACTCCACCTTATGCCTTCAAACCCTCAACCATAGTTTTCAAAACCACCATTTATGAATTATGAACAATGTTTAAAATATATGATTTTAGTGAACTAATAATAAGGGAAGAGTCACATTCTTAAGTTATGATGATTCACAAAGATTTTTTGATCCTTAAGCCTCTAGATGACCACCTTGAAGAAACCCTATCCTAATCTTCTTGAGAGTTTTTAGAGAGTGTTTCAATCTTCTAAAGTGTAAAATGAAAGACAAATAAGTGTTATAAGATATGGGGTATTAAGGGATTAGGGTGGGAATTGTCCAAAATACTGTAATGCCTCGAGTCTGCACCCCAAACGGCACACGATGCTCACAATCTCGAAGGACCACAAGCTAACCTATGACTGGTACCTGCTGGAATCACTATATGATAATAATGTAATAATGCAGAAATTAGGTTGAATTTGCCATAAGGTTCATAACTGATTCAAGTACTGATAAAATAAATACTGAAAACTAAAAAGCTGTTTGAAATAGTCTAGTCTGAAAAACCTCTAACTGAACTTTTTGAAGGTGGAGTTGATGGGACAAGCCCCTAACTAACTCTGAATACTGAAATACTAATAAACTAAATACTAAAATATAAGAATATCCTCGATAGATGAGGATTCACTACAAAAATCTGATATTGCTAACTGAATCTAGCTAAGCAGGGTCAGGAACCTAAGCGTACGAACCTATGATATTAGACATCATAGCGCAAAGAAAAAGTATGCATTAGTAAGTAGAATGTACTGGTATGCTAGATGTGGTAAGGATAAATATAGGGGTTCATATGCATAAATAGTAACTGGCTGAGTAACATAAACATAACTGAATAAGAGTACATGTATATCTGAAACTCTTGTAAATTCTGATTGTGCAATACTATGTGCATAACTACATATACTATAATTGAGATCACATTAACACTAAGTAATACATTCTGATAACTTACTGACTGATATCTGAGTTTACTGATAATTGTATTACTGTTAACTGGGTGACTATTTTTGACAGTCCTAATTCTGTAGAATTGAACTGAGTTCTATAGTGAGCTGGGTGACTGCGTCTGACAGTCCTAATTCTGTAGAACTAAATTGAGTTCTATAATAAGATCAAAAGTAAAACTTTGTGAGGTAATTATGTAACTACATGCCCCTCTCTGAACTAATTTGGGGTCCAACCTGTAACCCCAGTTGGAAGGGTCTAAGTACCATGCCACGGGTAAAGACACATTGCAGAGTCACCCTCATCTGGAAGGTGCTCTGAATGAGTATGGTGGTACCCTCAACTGGCAGGTAAGACACCTCATAAACCCTTAACTGGAAGGTTGATGTCTCAACCTACATTAGCTATGTAGTTCTGGAATGCAAGGACTGCTTCTAAGGATCACACGCTCTACTAATAGGTGAGTCCCCATCCTTGGATTCACTTGGTGCTGAATCCTACTCTCAACTGAATAAACACTGAACTGATTTCTAAACTATACTAGGCTGGACTAAACTATTACTGATCGTGTTTACTGACTGAACTAAACTGAGTTCACTGAGTTTAACTGGGTTTTGTACTAACTGAATACTACTGATCATGATATTACTGAGACTAGTCTATAACTATTGTAGCTCTAGGTCAATAGCTTAATTTTTGGGTACTGAATATCCTCAGGACTCGATAGCATGGAAATTTAAGCATAGCATAACCTTAAAAGCATAATAATACTTGCTTACTAACAATGCATTTATTTAGATATTTTGTCAAAAACTTGGTATACATGAGCTTGTGAAAGAATGGAATCACATAATAACATTTCATGCTTTCACTAGTCAATTCAAATAAGCATTTTAACAAAAACTTGGGGAGCATGGTTATTTTATATAGCAATAAACATGTAATAATATCATGGCTATTATATTCAACTTGTAGTTCACGAGTTCAACATGAAGGTCACATAAACCAACTCCCAATTGTCTAAATTTCATGAAACTTATAATAAATCATATAATTAAACTCCAACATCAATTCACACATGAACACAATACAATTCCAATATGTAAATCATGAAATCATAATCTTGTAGTTTTAAAAAAAGAGTCTTGGACTTCATCGGTGAAAGGAACCCATGAATGGACACCTAACATACCTTGGTTGTTAATTCTATGAAAGTTGTGGTGAATTTCTGAAAGCTTGAATCTTGAATTTGGAGGGTTGGGGTTTGTTATTGAGGAAATTGAGAGAAATAATGAATTTCTTTCTCTTGGATGGCTTAATTACATGTTTTAGGGATAAATAGGAGTGGGAAAATAACCCAAATATGCCTCTAGTTGCAGAATTTTAATTATTTAAAACGTGCCCAGTGATGCACAGACCAATGCGTAGACCGATGCACTGTGTTGATGGGGTCGATGTGATGGTCGATGCAATTCATTGAGATTGCATCGGCTCACTAGAATTTGCACTGGAAGCTAGGAAAAATATCTATTGACGCGATAGGCGACGTAATGAGATTACATTGATCCACTATTTTGGACTTCAAAATGTGCCTCAAACAATGTCCAAAAAATCCAAAACTCGTCCGAGAACACCTACTGACATTCCTGATCTTGAATCAACCTAAAAATTAACATTTTATGGTTGTAGGAATCATAAAATAAGATCGCCAACTTTTGAAGGCTTTATAATTCTATGTATAAACGCTTAGCTGTAATTTCTAAGTTTGGAACCTCTTTTCATGCTCTAAGGGACTAAGTTAAGCTGTGATTTTGTAGGGTCTTACAGTATCTCCCCCTTGGAAACATTCATCCTTGAATGAGACTGACTAAGCTGAGGATACTGACAGACTGAGTTTACATACTGGATATGCACAACAAAAGCAGGATTTCATAACTGAAACTACTGATATACTAAGTTTTTATACTGATCATGCATAACTGAAGCATGACTAAATTCTGAAGGCATGACACATGATTGAGTTGTTTCATGAAGGTATGCATGATATGAGAATGCTATGCAACTGAATCAATACAGAGTTGTTAAGGTAATATGAGCATAGAACTATGTAAATTTAAGGAAAATTATTACCTTAAGATGAGCCTGAGTTTGTAGAGAAGAGTTAAGAATACTTGGTCCGCATATTTGCTTCTGCTTCCCAAGTAGCTCCATCAACGAACTGATTTCACCAAAGAACTTTGACTAGAGGAACTTTTTTGTTCCTCAGTCTACGAACCTGATGATTAAAAATTTTGACTGGGATCTCTTTATAAGAGAGGCTGTTCTGAACATCTATACCCTCTATAGGGACTGTAACTACTGGGTCACCTATACTTTTCTTTAGCAAGGAGACATGAACCACTGGATGTACAAAAGCTAAATCTGAAGGAAACTCAAGCTCATAAGCTACCTTTCCAAAACGGCTGAGAATTCAGTAAGGACCGATATAGTAGAGACTGAGCTTCCCCTTCTTTCAAAACCTCTTCACTCCTTTCATAGCAGAGGATTCCAAATATACATAATCACTAATATCAAACTAGAGATCCTTTCGACGCACATCTGCATATAATTTTTGTCGGCTCTAAGCTATCTTAAGCCTTCCCTTGATCAACTAAACTTTTTCTAAGGTATCAAATACCAAGAGAGGCCATGCTACTACAGCCTCACCCACTTTAACCCAACCAATGGGATATCTGTATATCCTCCCATAGAGCACCTCAAATAGAGCCATCTAAATACTGGAATGATAACTGCTATTATATGCAAACTCAATCAAGGGCAAGTGGTTATCCAACTACCCTTAAAATCAAAGGCACACTATAATACCCCAAACAATCAAAACCAATATTAGAGTAGTGTACCAAGCTCATGCATAGTACATCATGGTTGTTTTATAGTTTAAGAGTAGTTTATATGTATATTAAGGATTCAAATAACTCCCAGTTATCAGATGAATCAAAACATTCCTTACCAATTGAATTCTTGAGAAGGATATTGGTATAGCCAACTTCAAATGAGAATATCTATAATTATACTTGGAATTTTTGAGCTCATAAACTATCAACAGATAGATAATTGAATTATATTTCCAACGATACCAATTTTCTATAAATCTGATATCGGAGCAAAGAGTTATTACTATTTTACTCTAGCATGTTAGGCTGGAAATAACTCCTAAGTGACGACATTCGTGGTAGCTAACCATATTTGTGATACCCTATAATGAAGGTCGTCAGCCTTAGATAGAAACAAGCTCCTAAGTGACTACATTCGTAGTAGCTTACCACATTTGTGATGCCCTATCACGAAGTTCGTCAGCCTTAGGCTGAAACCAACTCCTAAGTGACAACATTCGTGGTAGCTTACCACATTTGTGATGCCCTATCATGAAGGTCATCAGCCTTAGGCAGAAACCAGCTCCCAAGTAATGACATTTGTGGTAGCTTACCACATTTATGACGCCCTATCACGAAGGTCGTCAGCCTTAGGCAGAAACCAGATCCTAAGTGACGACATTCATGGTAGCTTACCACATTTGTGATGCCCTATCACGAAGGTCGTCAGCCTTAGGCAGAAACCAGCTCCTAAGTGATGACATTTGTGGTAGCTTACCACATTTTTTTGCCCTATCACGAAGGTCATCAGCCTTAGGCAGAAACCAGCTCCTAAGTGACGACATTCGTGACAACTTACCATATTTGTGATGCCCTATCATGAAGGTGGTCAACTATGATTTTTCAGCAACTGGGAATTTATTTCATAAGGGTATTTTGGTTATTTTCTTCACCTTCCATGACTTATAACCCTAAATAGGTGTAATTTTTCCCATTTTTTCTTCAGTTAAGCATCTCAAAAACCCTCTCTTACGCTCTCAACCATAAGATTAGGGTTTCCATCAAACTCATCTCTCAAAAGCAAGATTCAAGCCTTTTTCCAAGAGAATTGAGAATTAAGTTTCCCAAATCCAAGAACTCTCCAGCAAATCATCAAGGTTTCCTTTCTAAGGTATGCGTAGTGTTCATCTATGGATCCAATCCATTCATAGAGCTCAAGAACCATGTTTTAAATATTATTTTGTAAACTTTTTATGGTGATATGAGTATGTACATGTTAACAATTGGTGTTTAAGTTGTAATGTGATGTCTAAAGGTTTTTTCATGGAATATATATGTTTGCTAATTGAAAACCATGAACTTTAGGTGGTTTAATATGGTGAAAGTATAAAACTCACCTATGCCTTAAATAATGCATGTAAGGTGTTTGATAAAATTCATAGGATGCTAGAAATTCATGTTTGTATGGTTCTATGATGTCTAAATGACAAGTCCATGTTAGCTATATACTTCAATATAAATCCCATGTTTTTCATGTATTGCTATTGTGGTGGTATGAAGCATGTATGATAATGGAGATATACAATATGTACACGAAATATATCCATGCATTACCTACAATGTTTAAGATGTTCAATAACTATATGAAATATGATATCTCCTACTTATGATATTATGAATTGTGGACTCAAATCTTATGATCAAGTCATGTCATGTGTGCCAGTTTCCTTCTATCGAGTCCTGGGGGTATTCGTACCCAAAAAAATATAATTGTGTGCCTAGAGCCATGTAATGTTTTCATGATAATCTCAGTCAAGCTATAATCTATAGAACTCAGTTAGTCATGTGACTCAGGAAACCTCAGAAATCTCATTATCTCAGTTAACTCTCAGATAATAGTATTACTCCATTAGTCAATGAAAGTTAGTCAATCTATCCATATACAGTCTGTTAAATCATGTTTAGTAACTTTAGATGAGAGTAGAAGTTAGCACCGAGTGAACCCAAGGATGGGGACTTACTTACCAATTTAGGGTGTGATTCTTTACAATCATCCTTGTGTTCCAGAACTACGTAGCCAGCGTAGGTTGAGAAATCTTAGCCTGTCAGATTAGGGTTGATAAGGTGGCTTAACCTGTTAGTTTAGGGTTCCTACTATTCTCCTTTCGAATACCTGCTAGGTAAGGGTCACCCACAACTGTCCTTACCAGTGGCGCGGTATTGACACCCCTCCAGTCGGGGCAGAGATTGGACCCCAACTTAGCTATATCCGTTATTAGGGCATGTCAGTTACACAACTACCTCCCATAGTTTCAGAATCTGTCTCAATAAAAGAACTCAGATAGGTCTTCAGATTTCAGTATATCAGGACTATTAGATACAGTCAGACTTAGTTATAGTATGTAACTCAAATAGTTCCATCAAATTCAAGATTGTCAGATACAGTCGCCCATGTTATCAAAATTTTAGTATCAGTCATGTTAGCATCAGTAAACTATGTATTAGCATACAGGACTAGATATCATGCACCCACGATTTTAGTTACTATGTGTGCATGTTTGTACTCTTACGTTCATGTCAGTCAGACAGTTAGCATTGCCATGGATGCAAACCCTATTTATATTTAGCCTACCTCACTCATATACTCAGTACATTATCTCATACTGACATATTTGCACTATGGTGCTTTCTTTTCATGTTACACTATAGGTTCAGAGACACTAGCTCCAGATCAGTAGTAGCAATAGAATTTCCAGTCGCAGAGATTCAGTGAGTCCTCTTCATTCGAGGACAATATGATTTTATTTATCCATTATTATTTTAGCCAGTTATCAGTTTATGAAGTTAGTTGGAGATATATTCCTTCAACTCTTTATTCAGACAACACTT
>NC_061112.1:96194577-96202091 GCF_002878395.1 Capsicum annuum
CTTGAGAGAAACCCTATATTTTGGATAAAATATGGCTGAATCACGTGTTATTGGGTTTATATAAGGTTGAGAAATTGACCCATTTAACCCTTGGACGCATATTTTATTTCTGAGAAAATTTCTCAATTTGGCAGGCTAGCGCAACGCGGTGCTATCGCGACGTGTCACTAGAAATTGCCAATTGGAAACTGGGATGACGGCACGACGTAGTGAAATTGCATTGAGACACTGAAAAAAAGACGATTCTAAATTTAAGCCCTGGCGCGATGTTCCATAATCATGGAGGCTCACTGGATTTTGACGATTGCCATTTTGACCTGCTCCGCGATGTGCTGATGGCTCAGGTGGGATACTGTCTTACTAAAATGACTCTAACTCTTCACCCCGGTGTCGGATTTGGGCGAATTTGGTATCGATGTAAAGCTTATTGAATTTTCCACATGACAAAAAGTGAAAATCTTGAAAATACCACTTGTATAAAAGTGGATTCATCTTTGAAACAAGCTTTTGATATTTTTAGGACGAATTTAAGCTAGGTAGAAGTACGGGGTATTACAATATTTCCCCCTTGGAAATATTCACCCTCGAATGAGACTGAATGAGATGGGAGAAATGATAAGCTAAAGTACATTCTGAACATAAACAACTTAAACATGACTACATGACTGATATTACCGATATTCATACTGAGCATGCATATCTGATGCATCATTTTATTACTGAGCAGATGCATGACTGCATGACTGGGATTATAGATAAGATGATCATGCATATCTGATATGTGAATACATGACTGAACTGACTCATGAACATGTGACTGAACTTGTAAGGGTAAAGATACCAAGTTTGAAATGAAAACTGAGTATGGAACTGAATACCATATTTGTAACTGAAATCTGAACATGAAACTAGATAAGCTTAAGAAAAGCTATTACCTTGGGATAAGCCTTAGCTTAATTACAAAATATGCATGAGGAGAAACATGAGAACGTAACTGGTTCTGGAACATGATACATGAGCTGAATATCATGATCTAAACTGAGTACCTTGAACACATGGCATACGACCGAGATTGGAGCTACAGGGTCAACCTATAGGTTCCCACTACTCCAAACTAGATTTGTTACGTGAAGAAAGAATGGGATGTTTTTGTCATGAACGTTTGTGGGTTCATAGTGTATCTTTCCCTTGGGACACTATGTCCCTAGAAAAATACTGACTTGACTATGGTACTGAGGAAAACTGGGACGATGCATAAGGCACCTACGAACTGAATCATGATTGAACATATGGGATCTGAAACTAAGGCATAATACATGAACTGAGCTGATCTCCCAACTACTGGACTTTTTATCTTGGAATAGTTACATTCCTGAGATTTATGATAGTAGGAATAGGTGAAAAGATGGGAAACCACACCATACGAACTTGATGCCTAATTTCTAAACTGGATTACTGGCTGATTGATTTAAATCATACTGAAAACTTATACTTAACTGAAGCACTTCTTCTTTACCTAAGACTACTGAAAATATTTGTATGAGCGTTGAGCATGAATGCCTAAACATACTAACTTATCTGATTAACTGAATAACTTATAGATGAACGCTGGCATATAAGACTGAACTGTACTTAGTCTGAACGACTAGCCTGAGGCTGTAGAGTATTATGCATAGGAGGTAAGGACTGATTGAGTGACATGAGGTAACTGGGTAGGGATTTATGAAAACTATGTTACTTGAAATTACGAGACCAAGCGTATGACATAATTCAAAAATATTCTGTAACTGAGGTACTGAAATACTAATAACTGAGTAACTAATGGCTATATGCTATGGTCGGGTAATCCTGGAAGAAAACTGAGTTTCTGATCTGGCTGAACAAGGAATAAGACTGGATTGTAGCTAAGACGGTAATTGAGACTAAATGTTGATTTTTGATAACTGAGGTTTAGACTGGTGCTGAAGTATTTGATTTTGGGACTGAATGTTAATTACTGAAACTGAACACTGAAACCGTAACTGAGTTATGATAATTTCTTATGGATAATTGACATATGCTAGGGATATATCAAATTTGACACTTAACTGAGGCCTGGGGAATAGAATACCAAAATCATGGATTTATAAAGGGCTTTAAGTTAAGGGTGTACATGACACTACTGAGTTTGGTTGCTCACTAGAAGTGGAACGTAAGTCATATGGGCTAAGCATACTATAAAGCTTGACATGAGTACATGAGTCATGAGTTGCATGACCTGAGACTGAAATTTCTGTGTTTCATGGGACATGATCTGTGACACTAAGTGAACCAAAATTCCTATACTAGGAAATTAGAACATACACTACTCTGTGAGAAGCATATGGCTATAAGTTGTATTCATAGAAGTGGGACGGGTAGCATGCGTAAATATCATGGTGACTATAGTATAAAACTTTTCACTAAGATAGGAACGGATCAGGAATCGTCTTCCATTACTGATTATCGTGACACTCTTCAGTTCAAGCAATCACAATGCATAGGTTTTGCATGGGAATCATCTTAATCAAGTAGGTATAACATAACTTAAGAGGCATGACATGATCTTGACATATGAAAACGAAGTACTTGATTATCATTCATTCATTGGGGCATATTACCAAACACCTTCCATGCACACTTAGGGAATAGGTATGATCATTAATTTAATTCAACATGGTTCCACAATTTAATTCAATTGCATGAATTTCAACCCTATACTAACATAGTTTCATGAAAACATGATAAGGATGCAATCTTGGCCATCATACAACAATAACAATATGAACACAATCAATTCAAAACAAGAACATCATGACATATAGTTTAAAATAGGGTTCTTGAGCTTCATGGATGAAAGGATTCCATGAATCAACACTGTGATTCTACGAAGATTGACAGAGAGATTCTTGAATTTGGGTCTTGGATTTGAATTCCCAATTGAAAATCCTAGCTTGTTCTTGAGAGAAACTTGAGATAAACCCTATATTTTGGATGAAATATAGCTGAATCACGTGTTATTAGGTTTATATAGGGTTGAGAAATTTACACTTTTAACCCTTGGATGCGTATTTTATTTCTGAGAAAATTTCTTAATTTGGCAGGCTGGCGCGACATCGAGCTATCGCATCGTGTCACTAGAAATCACGTTGAGACACTAGAAAAAGAACGATTCTGAATTTGAGCCCTGGCGCGATGCGTCATAATCACGAAGGCTCACTGGATTTTGACGATTTTCATTTTGACCTGCCCCCTGATGCGCTGATGGCTCAGGTGGGACACTGTCTTACTAAAATAGCTCTAACTCTTCACCTGGGTGTTGGATTTGGGAGAATTTGGTATCGATGGAAAGCTTATTGAATTTTCCACATGAAAAAAGGTGAAAATCTTAAAAATACCATATGTATAAAAGTGGATTCATCTTTAAAATAATTTTTAAATATTTTTTAGGATGAATTTAAGCTAGGTAAAAGTACGAGGTATTACACCCAATCCATTCATAGAGGGGCATGTCGGTTATATGATTACTTCCCATAGTTTCAGTTTCAGTCTCAATTAGAACTCAGTTTAATTCTACAGAATCAGGACTGTCAGACACAGTCAATCAATATCAGTAATTCAATTACTCAGTTATCAGAAATTAGTACTCATCTTTGGTAAAAACTCAGATACAGTATATACATATATGCACAGTATTGCGTATTTAGTATTTACAGTAGTTTTAGTTATCCATGTATTCTCATATTCAGTTACTCTACAGCATTCAGTCAGTTATTGTTCATGCATATGAACCCTTGCATTCAGCCTTACCTCATCTAGCATACCAGTACATTCAAAGTACTGACGAATACCTTTCTTTTATGCTATGATGTCTTATATCATAGATTCTGATGCATGGGCTCCTGACTGTACTTAGCAGCCAGACTATCAGAAGCAGATTTAGGGGTGAGTCCTCATAGTTTGAGGACAATAATATTATCAGTATATTCAGTATTAGGAGTTAGTTGGGGGGCTTATCCCATCACTCAACTATTAGATAGTTTAGTTAGAGGCTTCTCAGACTAGATTTTTAGACAGTATTTAGTTTTGCAGATCATTGTTACAGCTGATATTCTTTATTATCATTTCAGATTTTAAACCTTATGGTAATTTAACCTATTTTCTGTATTTAATTTAGTATTATTATTCAGTGATTACAACAGGTACCAGTCATGGGTTAGCTTATGATCTTTCAGGATTATGAGCACCGTGTGGCATCTGGGGTATAGATTTGGGATATTACACTATTCATCCAGTTGATTCATATACAGTGATATCTCTTTATAATTAGAAGAGGTTTATCCATTTGGCTTCTCCCAAGTATAGTGGAGCAATTGGTAAGGATGCCTATGATTTTCTAATTGAATGCCAAGAGAAGTTACATAATCTTAGATCCCTTGAGTCTTATGGAGTAGCTTATACTACCTATCATTTGATAGATATAGCTAGGAATTGGTAGAGATTTTATCTAGTTGTAGATATTTGGATTCGCCTGCTATAACTTGAACCCAATTTTTAGGCCTTCTTGGAGAAGTTTATGTCGTATAACTTGAGATATTAGATGTATGATGAGTTTTATCATTTGGAGTATGGCTCCATGTCTATTTCTAGTATGAGGCATATTTTCATACTCTATTCAGGTATACAACAGCCAGCATTTCTTCTGAGTCAGATAGTATTCATAAGTTTCTGAAAGTATTAGAGGGTCCATATTAGTTGGCTACTACCCAGATGGTTATTTTAGGGCCTTTCTTATAGAGTATTATTGAGCATGACAAGTTGACCGAGTTTATTACTCAGGATACTCAGGGAGAAACCAAGAAGGTGCACCGTCAGAGCGAGTTTAGTGGTCGCGCCTCTATAGCAAAGATTTCTTGAGTAAAATTTCTCATGGTTATCATGATAGACCGGTTTAGGCCGTTTTACAGGTTTCAGGTGATAGACCTTTAAGTTCTGTAACTTCATATAGAAAGGCATCCGGTCATGCTAGTGAAGATTCCAATTTTAGTTTTTTGAGCTAAGATAGTCGTCCTAGTTTATCTATGCCACCTCAAATTGAATCATCCATAGAGGGTGCTTTGTATATGATGAGGTTAGCCATCTGGCCAATGATTTTTCCCAAGTATGTATGGACCCACTCAGTAGGATTCTCAACTTTAGTTTTTCCCTACTTTGAATTTTACAATGAGAAATGGTTTACAAAGGTTTAGGAGTGGTGCTAGAGGTAGAGGTATGGAATCTCGTGGTGGTGGTTGCAGGGTTACTTAGTCCAAGAGCAGACGTGGCCAGTGTTATGCTATATGTGGGAGACCTTAGGTAGAGGCTTCTGATGTAGATATTACAGGTATCGTCCCAGTTTTCTACATATTTTCCTTCGTGTTATTTGATCTTGGGTCTACATTCTCCCATGTGGATACATATTTTTCTTCTGGTTTTTATGTTGCATGTAAGTCCCTAGATATGCTTCTTCATGTTTTTACCCTATAGAAGATTCTTTAGCAGTGGACTGGGAGTACCGATCTTGGCTGGTTACCTTTGCAGGCCATGAGATTTGGTTAGACTTGATTATCCTATTTATGGATGATTTTGATGTTATTTTGGGTATGGATTGGTTAGCTCCATATCATGATATTTTGGATTGTTATGCCAAGATCGTGACCTTAGCTATACTGAATGTGCCAAGGTTAGCTTGGAATTGTTCATTTAATTCGGGTCTGAAAGGATTTCTATCTTTTTTAGGTGCTCATCACATGATAGAGAGAGGGTGTTTGTCTTATTTGGACTATGTCTGTGATACTAGTGTTGCCTCACTGCCTTTCATGGATTTTATTAGGGTTGTTTGTGAGTTTATGTATGTGCTAACTATGGATTTGTTCGGTATGCCTCTGGATTGCGATATTGATTTTGCTATTGATGTGAAGTTGACACCAATTCCATTTTCATCATTTCCTATGGGATGGTCCCGGCTGAGTTTAAAGAATTAAAGAAACAGCTGCAGGATTTGTTAAGTAAAGGCTTTATTAGACCTAGTGTATCTCTTTGGGGTGCTCCTATCTTGTTTGTGAAGAAAAAGGATGCTTCTATATGGATATATATTAATTATAGGTAGTTGAACAAAGTGACGATTAAGAACAAGTATTCTTTTTCTGGCATTAATAATTTTTTTGACCAGCTTTAGTGTGCTTCAGTATTTTTCAAAATTGATTGAGATCGAGTATCACCAGTTGAAGATTAAAAGACAAATATGAGCATAAGTAATATCTATTTGGAGGGTGTGAAGAGTGAAGAAAATGCTTACATTATATAGAGATTAGGAATAACATGTGGAAAACTTCCACTCAAGTATTTAGGAATTCCATGGGATACAAAGAAGCTACACATTCTACAATGGTAATACTTTATTGAGAAAATAATTGCAAAGATCACCTCCTGGATTGCTAAAAAATTATTCTATGCAGGAAGGGCTCAGGTAGTCAAAACAATAGTGTTTGGGATGTTGTTCCAAGTACAAACATCTGTATGTTCAATCCAAACTTCAATACTAAGTTCAAGAACAACTTTCAAGAACTACAATGAAGTTACAACAACTTCAAACACAAGTCCAAATGAATAATCAAATGAACTATCCAAATGAAGTATTTATCAACTTTAAGAAGAAAATGAAGCAGAAAATTGTAGAATCAAGTCCACCGAATACACAGTGTGTCCGTAAGGAATTTATTCCCCTCAAGTACCCGAGGTTATGGAATCTTTTCTCCCAGGATAAAATGATTCTTTTTCTAAAAATAGCGGTACCTCAAATTTTCAGAAACTTCGAACATACTCAACGATATGATGATCACGCGAAAGAAGAAGAAGAAGAAGAAGAAGAAGAAGAAGAAGAAGAAGAAGAAGAAGAAGAAGAGGAAGGAAACGAAATAATCTCAATTTTATGACAAATCCGGTTCGATGGTTGTTCTCCACTAACCACAAGGATATAGGGACTCTTTATTTCATCTTCGGTTCCATTGCTGGAGTGATGGGCACATGCTTCTCAGTACTGATTCGTATGAAATTAGCACGACCCGGCGATCAAATTCTTGGTGGGAATCATCAACTTTATAATGTTTTAATAACGGCTCACTCTTTTTTAATGATCTTTTTTATGGTTATGCCGGCGATGATAGGTGGATTTGGTAATTGGTCTGTTCTGATTTTAATAGGTGAGGAAGAGAAAGAAGAGAAAGAGGAAGAAGAGGAAGAGAAAGAACAGGAAGAGGAAAAAAAGAAGAAGAAAAGAAAGAGGAAGAAGAAGAAGAAGAGAAAGAAGAAGAGGAAGAAGAGGAAGAAGAAGAAGAAGAAGAAGAAGAAGAAGAAGAAGAAGAAGAAGAAGAAGAAGAAGAAGAAGAAGAAGAAGAAGAAGAAGAAGAAGAAGAAGAAGAAGAAGAAGAAGAAGAAGAAGAAGAAGAAGAAGAAGA
>NC_061112.1:96202191-96215038 GCF_002878395.1 Capsicum annuum
GAAGAGGAAGAAGAAGAAGAAGAAGAAGAAGAAGAAGAAGAAGAAGAGGAGGAGAAGAGGAAGAGGAGGAAGGAAGAAGAAGAAGAGGAGGAAGAGGAGGAAGAGGAGGAGGAAGAAGAAGAAGAAGAAGAGGAGGAGGAGGAGGAGGAGGAGGAGGATGTGTTACAAGAAGAGGAGGAAGAAGAAGAAGAGGAAGAAAAAGAAGAAGAAGAAGAGGAGGAGGAGGATGTGTTACATAGAGAAGTCTAGATAGCCTGGCTGGAGAATTACCTTGCACATGTAATGTTAGAGACATTAAGAAGATGCAGGATGTGTTACAACAGCTAGCCTTTTGAGTAGATCTCCTTGTGTATAGCTAGCGTAGGATCTATTGCATTGGTGACATTTGATTTGGACAAGAATTTGTATATAGCTTAGCTGTGGTGCTTAGTTTCCATACTTGGTGATTAATACAAGTGATTAGTTACCAAAAGAATCACATTTTTGTGGAAAATACAATTTTAAAAAGCTTGATCAAATATTAATCACGGCTCAAAAATACTTTTTAAGTTAATTGACCAAACACATGTTGGTTCTCTAAGGAATTTTTTGAAAAGTAATTTTGAAAAAAGTAATTTTCAAAATAAGATTATATTAAAAGTTTGATCAAACAATCTGTTAAGTTATTTACTTCTAAATTTTTTTTAAACTCCTTTTTAAAAGTTCTCACTTTTTTGTTTTCTTGATAACTCAAACTGACAACTTCAAGGTTGAAAGTGGAGGTTACCGTAGGAGCAACCCCTGTAAGTCCGTTAGTTTGATGAGCAAGGTGGAAAAATAAATAAGTAGGCTAGGATAATTAGTTTGATTTTATTTTTTTAAAATAATAATCCTATTTCATTTTCTTAGTTTAAATGGGTGAGCCGTAGGCTCTATTTTGTTGAATCAAACAAAATCTGTCCACATAATATGACTACTCGGCCAAAAAAAAAGAACAAGAAAACGACTTCAACAAAAATAATCAAAAATAGAAATGACCAAAATAGGAGACATTGATATATTTTTTCCAAGTACCCAAAAAAAAATTTAATTTAATTGTATGTTATTTTGTCTAGTCTCCTTATTTAAGTAGATGTCTTGTTTTATTTTATTTTGCCATTACACTGGGAATATACTAGGTTATATTACGTAGACTCCTTGTTTAAGAAGAGGTCTTATTTTATTTCATTATAAAATTATTTTCCCATAACACCAAGAAGCAAAACCACATCGCTTTGTTTGGTAGACTTTCCTCGAAATGACTAGCCTTGCTACTTGTTTCCTTATCTATATTTTTTTTAAGGTTGATTTCTGATAGTTGGTCTTGTTTAGTTTGTTTCGCTTGATATGGTGTGGTATAGTTTTTAAGATAATCATACATTTTAAGAAATATGATTTAATTTTATGGTTTGATAACGATGAAAATTCTCATTTTAAGCACTAATTTGGTGTTATCCCATGGTTTGCTTATTTTTTTTCAATCATACCCTTACTTGATATTATATAATCTTATTTTATCCTTCACCTTATATTATTTAACTTCACCTCTTACTCCAATCTTCAACCCTCTCCCCCCCCCCCCAACCACCTCGCCCCCCCCCCCATTTTTAAAAAAAAAAAAAATAAGTCAAAATCTTATTCTTATTCGACCCTCATCCCCAAACCACCTCCACCACCTACTAGCCCCTCCCCCCTCACCAATTTCTTTTTTATTTTTAAAATTTATTTTTTAAAATTTTTAAGAAAAATTTTCTTACACCACCCCCTACCATACCAGCTCCCCACTCCCCCACCGCCCACACGCACTCACAAAAAAAAATGTAATTTTTTCTAATTAATTTATTAAAAAAAATAGAACTTTTTCTTACCCCGACCCTCTACCTCCACCCTATTCCGACCCCCTACTCCACTACCCCACCCCTAAATATTTCTTTAAAAAAAAATAATTTTTTAACTCCACCACCCTTTATCATATACGTTTTCATTATTTTGTGTTAAATATATACAAATGCTTTTAGAATTATTTTTTTTTCTACTTGTGTTATGAACACAACAAAATAAGTAAAAAACAATTTATTTTCTTGAAAAATATTTTTATTTGGGATTTCATACCGAATAAATCCGTAGAATACACAAAAAATACATATAAATTTTGTACTTGTCGTCGGTGTCACGTCTCAAAACATCAAAAAGAAATGAAATTTATTACTATGAAAAATAAATTCGATTATATTTATTTGATCTACTATTTTATTGACTTTGTTAAAATTTACATGAATTTAACAACTTAATATATTTATATGGCATAATTATGATAAATTAGCAGGAAGAAAATTATTTTAGTAACAATTATTGATAAATTTAATATTTATAATAATTAAGGGCATTTTAGTAAACTTATCAGTTATAATACAATATCATACTATCAAACCAAATAATAAAACTGTCATTAAACAACAGTGAACGATACAGTTTATTCAAAAATTGTATTGTACTATATTATATTATACCATACCATACAGTCCTATATATTATAAAACCATGACAAACCACCATCCAAATCCAAACATAGTGAAAGGGTCAAATTAATTAATATTTACAATATGTATTTTAATATAAAATTTTTAATGTTTAAATAAAATTTATGTATTTAAAAATTATATAAAAAATTATAAATCATAATTAATTAATAATTTAAAATATTTAGAAATAATTCAAAAAATTATAATTCTAAGGGTCAAACATACTAACCGTCTAAATAGTAACTAAAATAGTATTTCTTTAAAAAAAAAAAAAAATTCTTCTAGAAAAAAGTAATTTTATATGATGATATTTGAGGTAATTAATTAATTAATTAATTAATTAATAGATCGATAGCGTCTGAATTTCTCCTTTACTAAACAGTTAAAAGTTGAGTTTTTTTAAATAAACGGAAAAGGGTCTAAAATGTACTTTAACTATGTAAAATTGTACAAAAATGCCCTCCATCTATCTATTGGGCCTGAAATACCCTTTCCGTCAACCTATTAGGCCTATTTTTTCCTTTCATTTAATAGCTGACTAATGATCCCATTTCATTAATGACATATTTCTATTGGCCAATTAATATTTAATTAAATTAATTAATTTTTTCCTCTAAAAACCCAACCTACCACAACTAAATAACCCGCCCCAATTTCTTTAACAAAACAGAAAACCTCATTCATCGATTATAACAAAACAGAAAACTCTCCTCGTCTCGTTTCTCCATCGACTCTTCTTTCTTAAAAATATCAGTATCTTCTTCTATTTACAACCTGCCTGTTCTAAATCCTTAGAACATAATACAATTCTCATATACTTATGGGAGATGGAGAAGTTGAAAAAGACATTCACCTCCTGCTTCTTTAACCATTTTTATTTCGAAGCTAAACTCAGTTTCCGAGATTCAATTACATAGAACCAAATTGTAAATGGACACTCGAGATTCAGTTACGGAGATCTAAAGAAAAGAAAATAGAACGTTGATTTACATAAGTGCACTCTCATAGAACTTCAATTTTAACCAATTCTTCCCTTATAAGGAGACAGTTAAATCTTTTTCAACTTCGAAAAATTCACTAGGTAAAACATGTAAAAGGTACAAGTGCCGATGTGATACATTATCCTAAAAGGAGCTGAAATAATTGAATTATCGCGCTAAATATCTTTTAGGGAGTTCAGAAGCAACAGAAAACAATAAATACAAATATAGAAAAAGTAGTTTACACTACCAACTCAAATTCAGCTTCAGCATAAGTGTATCAGTACAACAATACATCAGTAATATATATCGCCCACAGCTAACACTCAGTTCATCTTGATAAGGTTTATGCATCCAGTCATGTCTGCAATATCAGCTATGTAAGTCATCAAGCACATCGAAACTAAATGGTTAAAAACACAATTGAGACTCACCTAGGTGAACGAGATCGGGAAGTGAAACGAGAAAGAGAGCATGAACTAGATTAAGAACGCGAAGGTGAATGCGAGTGAGAGCGAGTGCATGACTGTGAGTGATATCTTGAACGTCAACGATATCTGCAAGAACTTCTTTCTTTACTGCGACTCCGGCTATGTCGATGGCTTCACCCATTTAAAAATAATTAAGTCACTAGCAGTGAGATGATAATTTGCAGAAAAATATGATGAGAAAGTCGATCAAATTTTTGTTTTAAAAGATATCTAACAGAAGATGTCCCGAGAAAGAAAAAGATTAATACATTACAGAATGGTTTGTGAGGAAACACAAGATGACCTCTTCCCTAATAGCGGCAAGCTGACATCGAACCATCAGAATTTTCTTCTAAAGATGTTTTCTTTTAGTTGGCAAGGTTCGGAGTTTCTTCTCTGCTAAAATTGAGGAATAAGAGACTAGGAAATATCCTCCAGGTGTTCATATGGCCACTTTGACCTGCATTCCCCCTAGAATGCAAGTAGAAGCAATAATGTTCTCTCTCAGTTCCTTGACACTTCCTCAATCCCACTTCACATAACATTAAGTAATTAGGGAAGAAATATTTTTTCCTCGACTAGAAGGGAATCTCAACTGAAACGCCTAACTACACAGGAAAAAATATTACTGTCTTTGTCTAGTTCTGATGTCAATGTCTAGTTCTGATAACCATTACTTGTTCTGTCGCTTGAATGCCAACTTCAAAAATATCTGTATTAATGTAGCATTCCCGTTGTTCAGAGGGCAAGTGTTGATAATGTACTATTTTCATCGTAACAATAACAACAACATATTCAGTGTAATCCCACAAAATGATAGATCATATCATACGGAAGGAAAGCAAAAAATCGATTTCAAAAATTAGTTCAATACATGAACTCCTGGGTAAATGCTAGTCAAATGTATACAATAATGGCATCCATCCTTAAAACCAAAGGAATGTTCATTATTTTCGTCAAGAGGCCAGACAGGTATATACACATTAATTATGAGTATTAGTTGTATATATCCTATTACCTGCATATGATATTCTATTCACACGCACGCAACCTAGATATAAAAGTTTATGGCTATTCTAACGCCTCGACATGCATCCATGTTTGCTACCGTAGCCTACTCCAACTAATATAGATGTGTAGAAAGCTTATGTCCAAATAAAAAAAGGATACTAGTAAACTAGTGCCACAAACTCGATTGGCTGAAAGTAATTGACAACAAGAAGTACCATCTCACTCAGCCAATACTTAGTTTAGGTAAACATAGAATATCTTATGTCAAGACTCGAGACATCTTTATCACATATGTCAAAGGATATACAAGTTCTTATGATCTGAATCTAAATTATTATTTTATATGGATATATGAAACAACAGATGTTCATGCCGCACAAAGTTGATTTTGTATTAAATTTTCTTTTGAGATGAAAAAAAAAAAAATCATAGCAACACAAATTTCCATTCAGTCAGTCGTTCAAAGTACGCCTAAATTACACTTAATTTAGCTTTGAAAAAATCTGTTACTCCAAGTATGTTACTCCAACAGTATGCTTTTGATTGAGAAGATGATGAAGTGGAGAAAGGAGATGAGCAGATTATGATGGATGAATGAATTTTTCTGTTTTGTTAAAGGAATTGGAGTGGGTTATTAGTTGGGGCGGGTTATTTTGTTGGATTTTTACGGGATAAAATTAATTAATTTAATTAAATATTAATTGGTCAATAGAAATGTGTCACGTCATTAATGAAGTGGGTCATTAATCAACTGTTTAATGAAAAGATAAAATAGGCATAATAGGTTGACAGAAAGGGTATTTCAGGCTCAATAGATAGATATGACACTTTTTTAAGTGTCTTTTTAAAATTCTTCTTCAATTTATGTTTAGTTTAATCATATGATATTCGAAACATACTAAAAAAAATTAATTTAAATTTGCTTGGTACTACTGGAATTCACTAAAAAAATATAAATATTCCTTCTAAAATATCTTGTATTTTTGGAATTCAAATCTAAAACGTATCTAATTACTCATTAAAGAGTAGCTAGATTTCTAACATTTAGCTCCAATATAATTAATTACCAAGTAAAGACTACAAGATAAAACAAACATCGAGTTGTGGCCTTCGAAAAGACTTGATGCCCTTTGCATCATCCTTGTTAAGTTGGAACACATCGCTTTCTCACCAGCTAGTCAGTTTTTGTCTCCTAGTAAACATAATGGAGTATATAAAGTAGGCGTTCAGACATGCTATATGAAATTTGTAATTTGAAATTATGAGATAAAATTAATATTTGGATATGAGATTTTATTTTATAATTTTATATTATAATATATAATTTTAAAATCTTTCAAAAGGTGTTATTGAAAATTTTTTTAATATAAAAATTGACTAATAGATTTATATTTTGTAAAAAAAAAAATCCATCATATATTATTACTTTTATCAATTTTTAAATTATTTATATCTCATATAACCATTATTCTCATTAATATAGTTTTTTTTTTTTTTGTATTTAAAATTACAAACTTCATAGCTTTATACAAAGCTATCTCATTTCCATCACATATTCAATTTTACTTAATTTTTAAGCTAAAGTATGATCAACAGATGTTGTATTTTTTAGAAAAAAAATATTTTTATAATAATATATTATACATTTGTTATGAACTTTTACTTATTTGATAAGATTGTATGAAGAATTAAGGTAATTTTGATAGTTTTCAAAGCTTATAAAGTTTTTATATTTATAAGGAAAAACATATAACTTAAGAATTTCAAATTGCATGTTCAAACAAAACTTCAATTTTATCTTATATAATTTCATATGATGATTTTGTTTCACATCACCAATTAACAAGATAGAAAGACACTTAAAATAACAATAATATTATAAGTGGTGTCACTTCCTCTTTTAACAAAGTCTACCCAAAAATGTGTGAATTTGAGTTTTTGTGGTTCAATATAATTCAATTTTTATTAACAAGGAAACAACAGATCAACTATTTTAAGTTATGGTTTTTATACACTTAAATAAATCAAACCAAACGTGTACGACTTTATATATTATATTTTTTAAAAAAAAGAAAAAACTGTTTTATGTATTTATTCTTCGTTTGTGTGTTTGGAGGTTTAATTTTTGAGCTTGGAGACATTGAATGACAAGATCTACTTAAAATTGTTCATAGTATAATCCCTCCAATGAATACAAGAACATTTAAAATAGTACTTCCTCCACCTCAAATTATTTGTCTCAAATTGAGATGATATATTGATTAATAAAAATAATGAATAACATGATTAGTTTACCATAGTACCCCTATTAAATAATGTTTATATTTTAATTTAAAGAAAAATAATTAATGCAAAGGGTAAAATATGAAAAAAAAAATTTATCTCTTCTTGATTAATGAAAAAAGATAAGTAAAATGAGTAATCAAATTAAAAAATTTCGGACGAATAATTTGGGACGAAGGAAATAGCAATAAGCGCAGAATATGCATAAATACTATTTTCATGCATAATCATCATTTCAATTATGACTATGTCTGTAGCAATTAAGTTCCTCGTATTTACTGTTTGATGGCATGACATAAAATATTACTGGAGTTAAGGAGTACGTGTGAATTGTAAAATGGAAGGAATTTTAAACTTTAGTTCGATTTAGTTAAGAATTTTTACCCTCATTGATTGTAGAAGACTAGTGTGTTGAAATTAGAATCATTTCTTTTAGCCAAATAAAAAGTTGAGAAGAAAGTCTCTCTTTGCGTCGTTGTTGTTTCTAGCTCTGCTTTTGATAAATGATTAATTGATTTTTTTTTTTGACAAAATATATTTTTTTATTTTTGTTAATTAATTTTCTTTTTCCTTATATTAATTTATTGATTCGTGTGAAATTATATATATTCAAAATTCGAGAAATAATTTTCCAATAAAATTTCAGTAAGGTCCTGTTCCTTCTGAACAAAAACTTCCTTCCCAACATAATGGCGAAGTCAAAAATTTCGTGAAAGATGTTCAAAATTTAATATATATGTATAAAATATAATTTCGTGAAAGGTGTTCAAAAATTTAATATATATGTATAAAATATAAATTTTGACAGGTAGACATTCATATAACTTTGTATTAGTATAATTTTTGGATCAAGGAGGTTCGACTTTTCACCCTTCGTTGCATGTGACTACGCCGTTGTCCCTACGGATCAAATTTTGGCTATAAATATATAGTAATCCGCCTTTAGTTTCTGGATCAAAATTCTCATACTCCTGTATATTTCTTACAAACAAATACTCTTTGTGTGATTTGTTACTGACTTTCAGGGGCGGATCTATGTAGAAGGTATGGGGTGGCACGGCACCCGCACTTTTTGGATGAAACTTTGTATATTTATGTGTATATGTATCAGTTAATGTATAAACATTATGCTTGACACCCACAATATTAAAGGGACTAGTGGCGTAAGTGGTCGAAATTGTTTGATTTAACTCCAACAACGCGGATTCAAAACCTGAACCTGCACTGTATTTTTAGCACTTGTCTGTTTTCTCTTGAAAAAAAATAGCGTTGGCTATGAAGAATAGAACCCGTGACCTCTTCTTTACAAAACACTTGACAATACTAACTAGGCAAGCATTCATGTAATACTAACACTTGTTAGATATATATAATTATAGTTTAATCTTTGAATATTGATTCCACTATCCTAAAATATCGTACGAAGTATACGTTATTGTTCAAAATAAGGTGACACCCGGAACTTTCGAATCTTGGATCCGCCTCTGCTGACTTTAAGTTCGACAAAATTATCGGCGCGTATTTGAGGTACGTTACTCCTAAAATAAATATATTTATTTTATTTTGAGAGGAAGTAATCCATAACCTCAAATACAGTGAGGAGGTTAAATTTCTTAAGAACAAATAATGCATTTGTCATCTGAGATATTTTTTTCATTAATAAAACTTTTTGTTTTTCAACTCATGGTTTTTTTAGATTTACTAATTAGAACACGGTATGTCCCATTTGGTCACGAAAATCATAATTTTCTGAAGTTGAAATTGAAGTTGAAGTTAAAGTTGGAGTTATGTTTGGCAAAATAATTTTTCAAAAAGAGAAAAAAAATTTCATGACCAAACCACTACTAATAACAAAATATGTGCATGAAATTATTAATTAATTAATACTCCGTGTGAATAATTAGGTCAAGAAAGAGAGAGACACAGGGCGTGGGAGGAGGAGTATATCATGTGCATGTTGTGTTTGATTAAATTTATTTTTCTCAAAATATTTTTTTTTTTAATATACTTATTTTAAAAAAATAAAGTGTTCGACCAAGTTTTTTATAAGAAAATCACAAATATATATATTCGCACGATGCTCATATTCTATAATTCATCTTTGTGCTTTTAAGATTATTTTAAGCATTTCATATCAGAATATCTCGGTTTGAGTATGTTAAATTATATTACATTAAAGAAAAGTTTAACTATCATATTATTTCTCAATGAAATGCGGAAAAAAAAATCTACCCACCCATCTCTTACCCCTACCCCACCTATTTCAAGATTAGATGATCCACCTCTTTGTCTGCTTGAGAGGGCTAACTCGGATTAAAAATTTAAAAACTTTACCCCTCCCCCAAATTTTCATCCCACCCACCCCGATTCCCATATCTCGATCAAATCTATACGAAAAAAATAATCATGTAATTGAAAAAAAAGATAATATGTTTCACTTTTTTTTTGTTTATATTATTCACAATTTAAAGATGATAGATTGCTAATATTCCCCTTCACCCCACCTCTAATGAAATTTATATGAGTAAAAATAATTATTTAGTTCAAAAAAAAAATTCATATTTTTCTTTGTTATATTGTTCAATCTAAAGATTTCTGGTTATAAAAAATAACGTAATTTTTTTTACTGTAAAATTTATAAATAGTAACATGTATATGATACTGTCTAATTACTTCATTATATTCTAAAAATTAATTTGAACCCCCCCCCCCCCCCCCCCCCCAAACCACCAATGCCTAATGTGCATTTTTTTCTATTATATTTTAATTATTTTACTTTTTCTGTAATTTGATTTAAAATTAAATTATTTTATGTTATGTGCATAAGCCGTTGAGTTTTCTTCACCCTTATCTCAAAATATAGAAATTAGAATAGATAAGTTTTGTCATGCATTATAAAATAAATGATATATAGATTAGAAGAAGACTCCAAAATAATTTAACCTGTTTGAAATCATTATAATTTGAAATTTAAGTAAAACACTTTCACAACTATCGAAATATAATCTTATTTCATATTCTATAATTCATCTTTGTGCTCTTATAGGTGATTCCCAAAATCAATTAAAAAAATTTATACATAAATGTAAATTTCATGTAAAATTAAAAGAGAATAAATAAATTTAAGATATCAAAATGTCTATAAAATTGTTTTATAATTCTTCTAAAAAATTAAATATGTGAATGTGATATTAAATATAGAAATCAGATAATTATGAATTGCATGTAATTGAATTTAATACAAAAAAAAATATGAAATAATACAACATTAAGAAGAACAATAATATCAAATCCATAATTTTAAAAAATTCATGTCTTTTATTAATATAAAATAAATATTTTTTTTTTGTTTACTTATGATTTTTTTGAGCTTTTGTTGTGTGTCTTTTCAATTTTTAATTTATTAATATCAATATGTATATTATCTAATTACTTTAGTATATTTTAAAAATTAGTTTAAAAACCAGCCCGCAAAATATCATTTTTCTATAGTTTGTGATATATATATATATATATATATATATATATATATATATATATATATATATATATATATATATATATTGATTTTCATTTCTAACATGACCATGTGAGCATATACACACTTGCATGTGTTCACAGTAAGGGGTTGTCTTGTATGAAGGATTGAATAACTTATTCCATTATTGTAAAACAAATGGTGGAATAAATAATTTCAAAACCAACTAAAATCCCTAACCAAACACATGATAAAATAATTTTATTTTTATATCCTGAGATCATTATCACTTATCCCTCATATGATGTTTCCCGTAAATGTGTCGAGAGAGTTCTCCTAAGGCTCACCTAAAGTAGCGGATAAAAGGTAAAAAATGAAGAAAGAAACAGGTAGATTAATGACAGGGGATGCTTCGACCATCTTTAGATGTGTTCTGGAGTATATGGAAAGAGAGAAACAGTTTGGCCGCACACGATATCAAGGTTGTGCAACACAAAGGATATGTTTATGTTTAATAGTTTTTAACTTATATACACCGTATAATTTCTCGACGAAGGTTGTTCACTTGTATAACTTTGTTTGGCTGTTAAAGGTGTGTTTTAGGATTTAAACTTGATTTTGCTTACTTCACCTGTATTGTCTGACCTTTAGGATCATCTTAAACAATCACTGGTCAAAGATGCTGGGAGAGACTTATTTCTTTCTTTATACGTATCTTGGTGTCATTCACCAATGAAAATGATAAGCCACTGCCTATTAGCTCAGATAAGCCTTACAGCCTGCAAGTTTTCAGGTATTCCTAATACCTGTATCAAGTGTTTGTTCCCTTTTTTCTCACAGAATATTAGCTCCATCCTTGTAACAGTCATATCAGCATGCAAGTTCTGTTATTCAGTCTATGGTTGAAAAGGATATCTATGTGAAGTTCTTAGTGCAACGACATAAGGTGATCCACTTTTTAGAGTCTCCAACCTTTACTTTCGTTAGGATCTAAGTATTTTAAATTGTAAAAATATTCAAAATGGTGAAGCCAGATACTGTCCTCGTACCTCCTCCCATTGATTATTTCTTTGTAATGGGTTGTGAAATTTGTTCTGTTTTCATTTGCTTAAGGTCGTCTTTAGGGCGTATGTTGGTTTTTTTTACCATCAAAGAACATATTCCAATAGAATGATTTAGTTTTGGTCTTTTTGAATGTACATATAGATGGATCTGTGTCATCCCAAGCAATTTTTCTTGTTGTAGCACGTCCCATGAAGGGTTAAATACATAATTAAGCTATTATATAAAATGGTCACATAATTCATCAGGTATAAGAAGTATGTTGCACATCATAAAAGAAGTCATGTGCTTCACCGATGTATCAAACATTTTGCCTACATGTGATGGTCACAGACAAGTAATTAAACAAAACATTATCTTTCTTATTGGGACACCATTCGACAACAACCACCTTTGGCCACAATGAATATATTGCTTGTCAGCTAATAGTATATGTAAGAATCTTTTGTACTATTACAAACCAATAATGGCTTTTTGTAAGACCCCGCAAATTTTTCTCGTTGTCTAAGCTCTTTAGAGCAAGTCAAGAGAAGACTTATACTTAAGAATTTTGTCTACGTGTTGGGACTTAGTTTATTTTAGAACCTTCGAACTTTGAAGATTTTATTTCCGACCTTCCCGACCTTCGTTTGTTGATTTTTTTGTTGATACACGATGGGGCAAGTCAAGAGTACATCTCAGGTGAATTTCAAAAGTTTTAGACGTGCTTAAGGGCATGTTTGGGGTTGCGAAACAGTAAGCCAGATCGATTAGCCCACGAAGTCTTGCTTATCACGTTACCTGAGGGGGCAACACGATGGGCAAGGCGGCGCCCTGCCTATCCTAGCGTATTATCCCCCGCGCCGCCCTGCCTAGTTCGGCTGGGCCAATTTCATCTTTCTAGCACTGACTCATTAAGGGCAAAATGGGTATTTCTACCCCCCCTTTTCAACACCCCCCCTTTTCAGCCTTAACACGGGATTAATCCCCAAAACTAAAAAATATAGTCACTTTCATCGATTTTCTTCAAGAACATAGCTTAGG
>NC_061112.1:96218038-96233238 GCF_002878395.1 Capsicum annuum
TAATGTCAATATTTAAGCTTTATTATGAAATTTGGTCATTTGAGTGTGTATATATATATATATATATATATATATATATATGTATGTATGTATATATATATATATGTATGTATGTATATATATATATATGTATGTATATATATATATATTCATACGAGCTTAAGACTCAAGTATGAATTTTGATGTTTCATGATGAGTATGTTGTTGGTATGCTAAACGAATAAGTATCTTGATTTCTAAAGAAAGATTGATCTTTGATCCTAAGATAAGATAGGAATCCACATTGTTTATGATTTAAAGCAAAGAGAAGCATAGTTAGATTTCATTATACATTATTGTATTATTTTAAGGTGGATTTTCCTAAAAGTTCTGAGCCTAAGTAAGGGTGTAGTATTTAGCACCGAGTTGGACTTGATTCCAAGGTCTCATGCCCCCAGAACTATGAGCCACCGTAGGATTATGATTTATCCTAAGTGGGTTAAGATAGTTATCACTAAATGTAAGGTTCTATTCTGATGGCAAGGGTAGAACAGCTCTCCCCAATGTAGGCAAGACGTTGGACTCCATGTCAGCTCACATGGTTTATGTCGGTTAGAAGAAACTCCCAAGTTCCCACAGTCTCCCAGAGTCTCTAAGTCTCCAAAGTTTTATAGTCTTAAAGTTCCCAAGTCCTTAAGTCCCCAAAGTCCTAGTATCCTCAATATAAGATAAAAGTATAAGTTTGAAAGTTATTGTTTTAAGATATCCTTTTTGCTTACAAGCTTTGAGAATAAGAGGAGAATATAGATTTTAGCACTAAGTATAATGACTCACGAGATTTATACTATATGTTTTATTATTCCTGATTTATGAGATTTAGATTTCAGAGTTATTTAAGCTATGCGAGTCATTTATATCAGCATGTATGATTTTATAAAGAGTAATGATATTGTTTACTTATTGCATACACCCCCATATACTTAGTACATCCTCAAAGTACTGATCCACATATACATCTATGTGCTACATTATCTCATAATGTAGGTTCAGGTGCTCAGTCTCAGCAGCGACAGTGATCTTCGAGTACCTTCATCTATATTTCCACAGTTGGTGAGTCCTTATGGTTTGAGGACCTATTTTTCCTGATTATCAGTCTTTGTAGTAGTTGGTTTATTTTGTTTCAGTTCAATTCAAGTCAGTTGGGGGTCTGTCCCAATGACTCTCTAGTTATTTAAAAAGTAGAGGCTTGTCAAACTATCAGTTATGTTTTAGACTTTTCACTATTTTGCTTTTCAGACAGTATTTCTTTGTATTTCAGTTAGACATGATATGAAAATTCCATTATTTTGATTTGAATATCTTGAAGTAAGTTTCTAGACTTAGTAGCTGGTTCAAAGGGTAAGCTTGGGGCTACTTGTAGCCTTAAGCACCGTGTAACGTCTCGGGATAAGATTTTGGAGCATTACAAACTTGGTTTAAAAGCCTAAGGTTTAGAGAGTCCAAGGGAGTCAGACAAGAAGCTTTATGTAGAGTCTTGATCATCAGTTTGAAGCGCGCCACATCTATGAGCAAGAGGCTACGGGATATTTTAGAAAAAGTCATCTCTTTCTCTCAAAAGTCATCATGCCTACATTTGTCTCTATCTGCTATTAACTCGTGCTCTTTCATAACAGATTATGCCTCCCCGCAGAGGTAACGCCTGTAGAAATAACAACCAGCCATCTCAACCTATTGATCCCCCGAATGAAAATGTGTTTAATGCCAATTTTTGAGCTACTTTTCAGACGTTAGTCCAAGCTGTGACTGCTTGTAATGCCCCAAGTCTGGTACCCCAAACGTTATACGGTGCTCATAATCTCGAAGGACCACAAGCTAACCCTTAAATGATACCTATAACTGAGCACTGCATAATATACTATAAAAATATAGAAAACTAGAAGAAACATGCCATAAGGTTCAAAAACTGAAATACAACAAAAACTAAATACTAATACAATGTCTGAATATCTAGTCTGAAAGCCTCTAAACTGTTTGAATAAGGAGTTGATGGGACAATCCCCCAACTAACTCCGTCTACAAAAAAATACCGAAGCTAATGCAATATAATAAAATAATAGAACCATCTTTAAATGATGAAGACTCACTGCTATAAATAGTTGCTGACTGAAACTGAACTACTAAGGGTGCTCGAGATCCCGTGCATCTAAACCTATGGTATAAAACACCATAGCATAGGAAATTATGCGTCAGTACGTAAGAATGTACTGGTATACTAAATGAGGTAAGGCTAAATGCAGGGGTTCATATGCATGAACATTACTGACTGGATATATGAGAATACTAAATGAGGATACATGCATGAATGCACAAACTATAACTAAAATCGTAGTAACACTGAATATTGAGTTCTAGCAACTAGATTACTAATAACTGGGTCTACTAGTACTGATATCTGATACCAGCCAATCTAGCGGCCTATTTCTGGATCTACTGCTACTAATGTCTGAAACTTGATTAACTGAATCTGAGATCAAGCCTATCTAGCGGGTGATCTCTGAATCTACTGATACTGAAAATGATTGACTAAATTTGAGATCAAGCCTATCAAGCGGGTGATCTCTGAATCTATGGAACTATTTAAGTTCTTTACTGAGCTGAGTGACTGTATCTAATAGTCCTGATTTCTGTAATACTAAACTAAGTTCTACTTTGAAGACTGAATCTGAAACTGAAACTGTGGGAGGTAATCATCTAACCGACATGCCCCAAATCTGAACTAGTGAGGTCCAACCTGTAACCCTAGCTGGAAGGGTGTCAATACCGTGCCACGGCTAAAGGCAACTATTATGGAGTCAGTCCAATCAACGGGTGACCCGTGAGATCAGTCATATCTAGCGGGTGATCCCTAAGTATGTCAGTCCAATCTAGTGGGTGACATTTCATACCTATACTGGCTATGTAGTTCTGAAACTTAGGGATTGCTTCTAGAGATCTCATTCCTATTAACGGGTGAGGCCCCATCCCTAGGTTCGTTCGGTGCTGAATCCTACTCCCAACTGAAAGACAATAAACTGATTCTTAGATTGTAGTAGACTGAGCTGAATCTGTTACTGATCGCATTAATTAACTGAGCTAAGTTGAGTTCACTTAGTTCTGTTGACTGACGGAATACTACTGAATTCTGTTAACTGGCTGAATACTATTGAGTTCTGAATTGATTACTTGAATACTATTGAAGCCTGAATCGCATACTGAACCGAAATAAACTGATAATGAGATTACTGAGTCTTTCTGAGTTTTGCAACTAACTGAGTTTTACTGATCATAGAACGACTGAGATTATCTTGAAAACTGAAACTGGCTCTAGCCAATCAGCTAAATTGTTGGGTATTAAATACCCACAGGACTCGATAACATAAATAATACAAGACATGATAACTCTTACATAACATGGCCATAGGCTATCATTCACAATACAATCAATGAGGCAACTCTTCAAGTACTTGGAAGAATTAAACACGTAATTGTATAGGGAAACATGTTGTTGTCTCATAACTCATTCAATAAGGAATGCATATGAATAGGAATGCATGCAACATATCATAATTCATTCACTAAAGCCTTTCAACAAACACTTAACATGCATGAACTTATACATAATTGGGGATTTCTTGTCAACATGCTATAATGACCCTATTTCCTTAACACAAGCATTTTTTCAAACATATGGGGAGAATACTTTGGTCATACAACATTCAATACACCTAATTAACATGGTTACATCAATCAACATGCTTCTTGTAGGGTTTATTTTGAACATCATGAAATTCACCTAAAACTAGAACCAAAGCTTGGAACTTTGTAATCAAAACATGAATTAAAACTCAACAACATCATAAACATGAATTTCAATTCACATAAATCATGAAAACTAATATATATCTAATCTTTAAATTTAAAAAAGGATTATTGAACTTCTTGGGTAGAAGGAACCCAAGAATCAACATCTAGCATACCTTAGTTCTTGATATCATGAAGATTGACGGTGGAATTCTCTTAAATTTAGATCCTCAATTGAAAACCCTAAGCGTGTTCTTGAGAGTATTTGAGAGAAACAACTATATTTTGGTGAAATAAGGGTTGAATCTCGTGTTATAGGCTTATATAGAGGTGGGAAATTGACCCTTTTGCCCTTGAAAGTTTGGGGCTAAAATGCTGAAAATTTGCCCCAGATGGAGTACCTAGGGCGGCGACCTGCCTAGCCCCGGGGAATATCCTTGGCGGTGCCCTGCTTATCCCGGGAGACTATCCAGGGCGGCGCGGGCTAATTGCCTCGAGCTACTATTTTAGAAATCCAAACATGCCCTTAAGCTATCCGAAAATTTTGGAAACTCACCCAAGATGTACTATTGACTTGCCCCATCGTGAATACTTAAAAATTGATAAACGGAGGTCGGTAAGTTCATAAAATAAATCATCAAAGTTTGAAGGCTTATGAAATAAAGAACTTCCAACACTTAGCCAAATTTTCTAAGTGTGAAGCTTCTCTTATCATGCTTTAAAGAGATTTAACGCCTAGAAAAATTTGTAGGGTCTTATAATATCTCTTCCTTGGGAATATTCGTCCTCGAATGGGATTGACTAGGCTGGGAATACTGAAAGACTTAACTTACTTAAGGGACGTAAACATCTAAAACATGACTATATGACTGGAACTACTAATATACTGAAATCTCATACTGGATATGCATGCCTGATGCATGGATACGTCACTTAGTAGTCATCATGAATGCATGACTGAAGTTACTGATAAGATGAGCTTCTACTGAACATGCATATCTAATGCACGAATATCTGACTGAACTGACTCTTGAATGCATGACTGAATATGAAATGATAACTGATATTAAATTTGTAAGGAAAATCTGAGCGTGAAACTAAATGGATCTAAAGACATGAAAGTGTCGGGGAATCATAGGGTATCTCCCCTGGGGATATTGTTTCCCTCTAAAAATTCTTACTTGACTGAGATACTATTGAAAACTGAGGTGATGCACAAGGCACCTACGAACTGGATCGTAACTAAACATCTAGGACCCGAAACTAATGCATGTCTCATGAACTGAGATGATCTTGAAACTATTGGGACTTTTTATCTTGGAATAATTACCTTTCTTAGATTTTTGATAGCATGACGAGACGGAAAGATGGGAAACAAACTACACAAATCTGACTGCCTGACTGCTAAACTAAATTTTTGGCTTTACTAACTAACTCATGCTGAAAACTTGAGCTCAAATGGGATAAAAGGATCTAAAAATTCATATCATAAAGATAAAGGACTTATAACGTACCCGAATCTATGTTAGGGGAACATCCCTGGTCATGGCGAGTTTGGAGTGCATAAAATTTGTTCTGACGTTGACCACTAGTGGTACTAGAAGTGGATCCTTACTGACGTAAATCTTTACCCCTCTGAGCTAGCACTCTACACTCTCGTATCCTGTGGCCTGGCTTACCACATCCAAACATACCCCGTTGCCCACTCTACACATACCTAGGTGATTCTTCCCACACTCTTTATAAAGCGGATAGGTACGAACACCGCTTACACTACTCTAGGTTTTGGAGCCTGGCGCCCCATCATAACTGTTATTCCTAGACTTTGGTGCAGGTACACTAGCTGAAGAAGGAGATGGGATTGAAAACTTATGAATATGCTGAGAACGGTTACCACCCCGAGACCCTGGCTGATAAAAACTAAAACTACCTGTTCTGGCTTTTTAATTTACTCTCTCTCTTTCCTTAGCTTTCTCTACCTCAATCTGCTGAGTGAGTATCATCAGTCTAGAAAAATCTACGTCTCCATTGAGCAGTCTTCCTACACTCCTTAACCACCAACCCAGACACACAGGTCACAAACTTACTCATACTTGATCTAGGGTCAGCCATCAGATCTGGGACACACTTAGACAACTGGTTAAACTTGAGACAATACTCTTTCACTAACATGGAGCCTTGCCTCAGGTTCATGAACTCTTCTATGTTAGATTCCAACATCTCAAGTGGAAAAAACTTATCTAACAATGCATCCTGAAATAACTGCCAAGTCATGGGAGCTGCATCCTCCTCTCTACTCATCTTCCACATCACTACCCAATCATAAGCAACATTCTTCAGCCTGTAGGATGCCAATTCTATACTCTCTTATTTAGAAACATGCATAACTTGGGTGATTTTCTTCACCTCATCAAGATAAAGTTATGGGTCATCATCTGCCTTTGACTCAAAGAATTCTGGCGGGTTCATTCTTATAAAATCTCTAATTCTGGCTGCAGCTAAATCCCCATCTTGCGGAGGCGGGGCTGCATCCTGATGGTTACCCTGAACATTGGTTGTCACAGCTTGGGCTAGTGCCTGAAAAGCTGCTCGAAACTTGCATGTGACACATTCTTATTCAAAAGACCTACGGACTGAGGTGGCTGGTTATCATTTCTACGGGCATTAGCTCTGCAACGAGGCATATTCTATAAATAAAAGGAAGAAATAGATTAGACTGAGAGTTTAACTTAGCTCATGCTCACTCGCACAACATGAATACTGAAAGAAGGGAAACTGTTCCTAAAATATCTTATAGCCTCTTGTACATTAATGTAGCGCGCAACACACCCATACACAAGACTCTACTGGATGCAGGTTTTCAGACTTACTAGGACACTGTTGAACCTAGATCTGATACAAAGTTTGTAATGCCCCGAGTCTGGTACCCCAAACGCTACATAGTACTCATAATACCGAAGGATCACAAGCTAATCCTTAACTGATACCTGTAACTGAGCATTGTATAATATATTGTAAAACTACAAAAAATTAGATAAAACTTGCCATAAGGTTCAGAAACTTGCCATAAGGTTCAAAAATTAAAATACAATAAAAATTGAATACTAATACAACCGTCTGAACATCTAGTCTGAAAGCCTCTAAACTATCTAATAAGGAGTTGATGGGATAATCCCCCAACTAACTCCGTCTACTGAAAAATACTGAAGCTAATGCAATATAATGAAATAATAGAACTATTCTCTAATCATGAGGACTCACTGCTATTAATCGCTGCTGACTGAAAATGAACTGCTAAGGGTGCTTGAGATCCCGTGTGTCTGAACCTATAGTATAAAACACCATAAAGCCAAAAAGTAAGAGTCAGTACGTAAGAATGTACTGGTATGCTAGATGAGGTTAGGCTAAGTGCAGGGGTTCATAAGCATAAACATTATCGACTGAATACATGAGGATACATACATGAATGCACAAACTATTACTGAAATCATAGCAACACTGAATACTGAGTTCTACCAACTGGTTTAATGATAATTGGGTCTACTAATAATGATATTTGAGACCAGGCCTATCTAGCGGCCTATCTCTAAATCTGCTGATACTGATGTCTTAAACTTGATTAATAGAATCTGAGATCAATCCTATCTAGCAGGTGATCTCTGAATCTGCTGATACTGAAAATGATTGACTAAATATGAGATTAAGCCTATCTAGCGGATGATCTCTGAATCTAAGTAACTATCTGAGTTCTTTACTGAGCTGAGTGACTGTATCTAAAAGTCCTAATTTCTGTAATACTGAACTAAGTTCTACTCTAAAGACTGAATCTAAAACTGAGACTGTGGGAGGTAATTATCTAACCGACATGCCCTAAATCTGAACTAGTGGGGTCCAACCTGTAACCCTAGCTAGAAGGGTGTCAATATTGTGCCACAGGTAAAAATAACTATTGTAGAGTCAGTCCTATCTAACAGGTGACCCCTAAGATCTGTCCTATCTAGCGGGTGATCCCTGAGTATGTCAGTCCTATCTAGTGGGTGACATCTTATACCTACACTAGCTACATATTTTAGAACTTAGGGATTACTTTTAGGATCTCAATCCTATCTAACGGGTGATCCCCCATCCCTAGGTTCGCTCGGTGATGAATTCTACTCCCAACTAAAAGATAATGAACTAATTCTTAGACTGTACTAGACTGAGCTGAATTTGTTACTGATCGCACTGATTAACTGAGCTAAGCTTAGTTCACTGAGTTCTATTGACTGACAGAATACTATTAAATTCTGTTAACTAGCTGAATACTATTGAGTTCTGAATTGATTACTTGAATACTATTGAACCTGAACCGCATATTGAACTGGAATAGACTGATACTGAGATTACTGAGTCTTTCTAAGTTCTATAATTGACTGAGTTCTATTGGTCATGGCACAACTGATATTATCTTAAAAACGACACTGGCACTAGATAATCAACTAAATTGTCAGGTATTAAATACCCTTAGTACTCGATAACATAAATAATACAAGACAGGACAACTCGTACATAACATGGCCATAGGCTATCATTCACAACACAATCAATGAGGCATCTCTTCAAGCACTTGAAAGAATTAAACATGTAATTGTATAGGGAAATATATTGTTGTCTCATAACTTATTCAATAAGGAATGCACTGAATAGGAATGCATGCAACATATCATAATTAATTCACTAAAGCCTTTCAACAAACACTTGGCATTCATGAACTTATAAATAATTGGAGATTTCTTGTCAACATTCTATAATGACCCTATTTCCTTCACACAAGCATTTTATCAAACATATGGGGATCATACTTTGGTCATACAACATGCAATACACCTAATTAACATGGTTACATCAATTAACATGATTCTTGTAGGGTTTATTATGAACATCATGAAATTCACCTCATACTAGAACCAAAGCTTGGAACTTTGTAATCAAAACATGAATTAAAACTCAACAACATCATAAACATGAATTTCAATTCACATAAATCATAAAAACTCATAAATATCTATTTTTTAAATCTAGAAAAGGATTCTTGAATTTTTTTTGGGTGGAAGAAACCCAAGAATCAACATCTAACATACCTTAGTTCTTGATTTTACGAAGATTGATGGTAGAATTCTCTTGAATTTGGATCCTCAATTGAAAACCCTAAGCTTTCTTGAGATTATTTGAGATAAACAACTATATTTTAGTGAAATAAGGGCTGAATCTCATGTTATAGGCTTATATAAGGGTGGAAAATTGACCCATTTGCCCTTGAAAGTTCGGGGCTAGAATGCTGAAAATTTGCCCCAGGTGGAGTACCCAGGGAGGCGCCCTGCCTAGCCCATGGGACTATCTTAGGTGGCGCCCTGCTTATCTCGTGGGACAATCCAGGGAGATGCGGGCTAATCACCTCGAGCTACTATTTTGGACATCCAAACATGACCTTAAGCTATTCGAAAAATTCTAAAACTCACCCGAGATGTACTATTAACTTACCCCATCATGAATTAACTTAAAAATCTATAAACAGAGGTCGGGAAGGTCACGGAATAAATCATCAAAGTTCAAAAGTTTATGAAATGAAGAAGCTCCAACACTTAGGCAAATTTTCTAAGTGTGAAGCTTCTATTATCATGCTTTAAAGAGCTTTAACGACTAGAAAAATTTATGAGGTCTTACACTGCTACTGTGCAAGCCAATAATCAAGTTGCTATTCTGTGTCAGCAAGGTGTTAACGTAGATGCAGCCAAACTTTGTGACTTTATGAGGATAAACCCGCTCAAATTCTATGGGTCAAAGGTAGGTAAGGACCCGCAGATGTATCTGGATGAGGTAAAGAAGATCACCTAAGTTATGCATATGTCTAAGGAAGAGAGTGTAAAATTAGCATCCTATAGGCTGAAGGATATTGCCTATGATTGGGTTGTGATGTAGAGAATGAATAGAGGGGAGAATGCAGATCTTAGGATTTGGCAGGTGTTTCAGGATGCATTCTTAGAAAAGTTCTTCCCACTTGAGATGAGGGAAGCGGAGATAGAGAAATTCATAAACCTGAGGCAAGGCTCTATGACAGTAAATGAGTATTGCCTCAAGTTCACCCAGTTATCTAAGTATGCTCCTGACTTGATAGCTGACCCAGATCTAGTATGAGTAAATTCATGACTGGTGTGTCTGGATTGATGGTTAAGAAGTGTAGGACTGCTATGCTCAACAGGGATATGGATCTTTCCAGACTAATGATGAGTGCTCAGCAGATTGAGGCAAAAAAGATAAAGGAGAGAGATAAAGTATGAGGAAATACAAGGGCTAGATCAGAGCAGTTTTAGTATGGTCAGACTAGATTTGATAGAGGGAACCGACTATATTTTTAGAGTCGTTTGTCTATGCCAGTAACTTCATCAGCTAGCGCTTCACACCCAGAAATAGGCAGGAGCAAGGGAATAAGTCTTCTATGTCCAGATCTTAGAACAGTGTAAGTAACAGGCCTAGTTATCCACCATGTGCTAAGTGTGACAGGACCCATCCTGGCAGGTGCTTGTCCAAACAGAAGGGTTATTTTGATTGTGGAAAGTTGGGCCATAGACTTAGAGAGTTTTTGCATGCTAGACAGGGGAGCCGAGATATTCGACTCCAGACTCAGGATACCAGTGCACCAACTCCTTTATCCCGTCTAGCCCCTCCTCAGGGCGCTTCATCCAGCACTGCTGGCATCAGTGCCAGAATTGATTCTATGCTTTGCCATCCCGCCAGGAGCAAAGGATTTACCAGATGTTGTTACTGGTATGCTTTGTGTCTTTCATTTTGATGTGTATGTATTGTTGGACCCTGGGTTAAGTTTTTCTTATGTGACACAGTTGGTTGCTATGAATTTTGAGATAAACACTGAAAAGATCCCTGATCATATCCTAGTTTCTACCCTAGTAGGTGAGTCAGTTGTTGCTAAGCAAGTTTACAAAAAGTGTCATATTATTGTTCTTCATAAGGTCATTTTTAAAGACTTAATAAAGTTAGACCTAGTTGATTTTGATCTTATTCTGGGTATGGATTGGCTTCATTCTTGTTATACATCTATAGAATGTCTCACCCGTGTGGTTAAGTTTTAGTTTCCAGATGAGCCAATCTTTGAATGTCCAGAAATTCTGTATCTCCCAAGAGTCATTTCATATCTTACCTTAATGCCAGAAAGTTAATCTCAAAAGGTTGCATCTATTATCTAGTTCGAGTTAAAGACACTAAGTCAGAGGCTCCGACTCTACAGTCAGTCAATATAGTTAATGAGTTTCCTAATATTTTTCTGGAAGATCTCCTAGGGGTACCTTCTGATAGAGAGATAGAGTTTAGGATTGACCTTCTTCCTGATACACAGCCTATTTCTATCCCTCCATATCGTATGGCACCCACAAAACTTAAGGAGTTGAAAAAACAACTCAAATATCTTCTAGACAAAGGTTTTATAAGGCTTAGTGTTTGTCCATGGGGCACACCTATCCTATTCATGCGAAATAAAGATCATTATTTACGTATGTGCATTGACTATTGTCAGCTTAATAAAGTCACAGTTAAGAACAAGTACCCTCTTCCTAGAATTGATGACCTGTTTGATCAATTGCAAGGTGCAAATTATTTCTCAAAGATATACCTTAGATTCGGCTATCATCAGCTTAAAGTAAGAGAGTGTGATATTCCAAAAACAGCCTTGCGAGAAATCTATTGGTAGAGTGGTATAAAGAAGGATATAGTAGGGTTTGTGGCAAAGTATGCTACTTGCCAACAGGTTAAGGTTGAGCACCGAAGACCTGGTGTTATGATGCAAGAGTTTGGTATCCCCACTTAGAAGGGATAAGAGGTGAATATGGATTATGTGACTGGTTTACCCCTTTCGCGTTGACATCATGATCCGATTTGGGTTGTTGTAGACAGGTTGACTAAGTCGGCATATTTTCTGCCAGTGCATACATCTTATACAACTGAGGATTATGCTAAGTTGTATATCCGAGAGTTAGTCAGGTTGCATGGAGTTCCCTTGGCCATCATCTCAGATAAAGGTACTAAATTTACTTCCCAGTTTTGGAGAGCTTTTTAAAAGGGTCTTGGTACCCAAGTTTATATTAGTTCCGTATTTCATCCACAGATAGATGGTTAGGCTGAGAGGACCATCCAAACTTTGGAAGATATATTGAGGGCATGTGTTCTTGATTTCAAGGATAGTTGGGATGAGCCTTTTCCATTGATTGAGTTTGCTTATAACAATAGTTATCACTCTGGCATTCAAATGACCCCATTTAAGGCTTTGTATGAGAGGAGATGTAGGTCACGAATAGGTTAGTTTGAAGTGGGTGAAGCTGCTTTGATTGGACCTGATGCAGTATTTGAGGCAATGGAAAAGGTTAAGTTGATCAGAGAAAGGTTGAAGATAGCCCAGAGTCATGAGAAATCATATCCAGATATGAGAAGGAAAGATCTTGAGTTTGAAGTTGGCGACATAGTATACCTAAAAATTTCACCCATGAGGGGAGTGACAAGGTTTGGCAAAAAAGGAAAGCTTAGTCCCCGTTATGTTGGCCCTTATAGAGTTCTGATTCATGTTGGAAAAGTATCTTATAAGGTTGAGTTGCTCGCAGATTTGTCATCTGTTCATCTTGTCTTTCACGTCTCCATGCTTAAGAAGTGCATTGGTGATTCTATTGTTGTAGATCCTTCAGAGAACTCAGATATTCATAACAGTCTTTCTTATGAAGAGGTTCCAGTTGAGATCCTAGATTACCAGATCTATAGACTAAGGAACAAAGAAGTTCCTTCGGTCAAAGTTCTTTTGTGGAACCAGTCAATTGAGGGTGCTACTTGGGAAGCAGAAGCAGATATGCGAGCCAAGTACTCCCATCTCTTTTCCGCAAGTTCAGATCTAGCCGAAGGTATTACTCTTTCTAAATTCAACTTCATTTTAATCAAAGATTCAGCTACATATCTATTCTTATTATGAGTTCATGCATTCTCAGAAGTACTCAGAAGTTTAGAATGATGTAGATTCATCGTAGCAATTTATTTCAGCTGTGCATCCTCAGTTTTCTCAGTATTCTTAGTCTAACTAGTGATATTCAAGGATGAATGTTTCCAAGGGGAAGATATTGTAAGACCCCGCAAATTTTTCTCGTTGTCTAATCTCTTAAGAGTAAGTCAAGAGAAGACTTATGCTTAAGAATTTTGGCTAAGCGTTGGGACTTAGTTTATTTTAAGACTTTTGAAATTTGAAGATTTAATTTCCGACCTCCATTTGTTGATTTTTCTTTTGGTTGATAAACGATGGGGCAAGTCAAGAGTACATCTCAGGTGAGTTTTGAAAGAGTTTTGAAATTTTTAGACGAGATTAAGGGCATGTTTGGGTTTGCAAAAAGTAAGCCGGGGCGATTAGCCCGCGGCGCCTTGCTTATCGCGCTACCTGGGGGGAAACATGATGGGAAAGGTGACGCCCTACCTATCCTGGCGGATTATCCCTGCGCCTCCCTGCCTAGTCTGACTGGGCCAATTTCAGCTTTCCAACTCCGACTCATTAAGGGAAAATGGGTATTTCCACCCCCTTTTCAGCCTTAACACGGGATTAAATCCCCAAAACTAAAAATATAGTCACTTTCAATAATTATCTTCAAGAACATAGCTTAAGGTTTTTACCCCAAATCCAAGAGAACTCAAGATTTCACCGTCGATTTTTGAAATTGATTCAAGAATTAGAATTCCCAAATCGAGAGCTTCAAGAATCATCCATCAGAAACACAAATAGAGTCCAAAAAGTAAGTGTTTATCCAAAGTTCCTAATCTAAGATAGGTGGGGTTTGAACAAGAACAATTGTTCCATTCTTGTGTCCAAAGATTTAATTTTTCTTAAAGAATTTTATGTTTTCTAATGGAGATTATGGCCAATTTACTTTGTTTTGAGTTTATGAAGTTATAAATTGTTCATGTCTTGAAATTGCTTGTTATTTCACTTATATATGTTTGAATTGGAGAATTTATGCTATAAATTGCACATCCCTACAATAAATTGATGTTTCTAAGTGTTTCTAATAATAATGTCAATATTTAAACAAGAATCAACATCTAGTATACCTTAGTTCTTGATTTTACGAAGATTGATGGTGGAATTCTCTTGAATTTGGATCCTCAATGAAAAACCCTAAGCTTCTTCTTGAGAGTATTTGAGCGAAACAACTATATTTTGGTGAAATAAGGGCTGAATTTCGTGTTATAGGCTTATATAGAGGTGGAAAATTGACCCTTTTGCCCTTGAAAGTTCGGGGCTAGAATGCTGAAAATTTGCCCCAGGTGGAATACCCAGGGCGGCGCCCTGCCTAGCTTGGGGGAATATCCTTGGCGGCGCCCTACTTATCCCGGAGGACTATCCAGGGCGGCGCGGGATAATTGCCCTGAGCTACTATTTTGGACATCTAAACATGCAACTATCCAAAAAATTCCAAAACTCATTCAAGATATACTATTTACTTGCCCCATCGTGAATCAACTTAAAAATCAATAAACGGAGGTCGGGAAGGCCATGAAATAAATCATCAAAGTTTGAAGGCTTATGAAATTAAGAAGTTCTAACACTTAGCCAAATTTTCTAAGTATAAAGCTTCTCTTATCATGCTTTAAAGAGCTTTAACGACTAGAAAAATTTATGGGGTCTTATAATATCTCCACCTTTGGAATATTCATCCTCAAATGGGACTCACTAGGCTGGGAATACTGATAGACTGAACTTACTTAAGGGACGTGAACATATGAAACATGACTATATAACTGGAACTACTGATATACTAAAATCTCATACTAAATATGCATGTCTGATGCATGGATACGTGATTGAGTAGTCTTTATGAATGCATTATTGAAATTACTTATAAGCTGAGCTTCTTATACTGAACATGCATATCTAATGCATGAATATCTGACTGAACTGACTCTTGAATGCATGACTGAATATGCAATGATAACTAATATTAAGTTTGTAAGGAAAATCTGAGCGTAAAACTAAATAGATCTAAAGACATGAAAGCATTGGGGAATCATACGGTATCTCCCTCTTGGGACACTGTGTCCCTCTAAAAACGCTTACTTGACTGAGATACTAGGGAAACTGAGGCGATGCACAAGGCACCTACGAACTGGATCGTAACTAAACATCTGGGATCCAAAACTAATACATGTCTAATGAACTGATATGATCTTCCAACTACTGGGACTTTCTATCTTGGAATAGTTACCTTCCTGAGGTTTTTGATAGCATGACTAGGCGGAAAGATGGGAAACAAACTATATGAATCTGACTGCCTGACTGCTAAACTAAATTTCTGGCTTTACTAACT
>NC_061112.1:96236238-96281535 GCF_002878395.1 Capsicum annuum
CCTATAGGATATCAATTCTACACTCTCTTCTTCAGAAACATGCATAACTTGGGTGATCTTCTTCACCTCATAAAGATAAAGTTGTGGGTCCTCATCTTTCTTTGACCCAAAGAATTCTGGCAGGTTTATTCTAATAAAATCTATGATTCTAGCTGCGAATAAATCCCCATCTTGCTGAGGTAGGGCTGCAGCCTGACAGTTACCCTGAACATTGGTTGTCACAGCTTGGGTTAGTGCCTGAAAAGCTGCTCGAAACTCTGTATGTGACATATTCTCATTCAAAGGACCTACGGTTTGTGGTTGATGGTTATCATTTTTATAGGCATTAGCTCTGCGAGGAGGCATATTCTATAAATTAAAGAAAGAAATAGATTAGACTTAGAGTTTAACTTGAGCCCATGCTCACTCGCACGACATGAATACTGAAAGAAGGGAAACTGCTCCTTATTGCCTCTTCTTCCTAAATATAGTACGCAATACACCCATGTATAAAACTCTACTAGATGTGGCTTTTCAAAATTCCTAGGACATTGTTGAACCTAGCTCTGATACCAAGTTTGTAACACCCCGAGTCTGGTACCCCGAACACTACACGATGCATATAATCCCGAAGGACCACAAGCTAACCCTTAACTGATACCTATAGCTGAGCACTGCATAATGTACTATAAAAATACAAAAAACTGGCAAAAACTTGCCATAAGGTTCAAAAACTAAAATACAACAAAAACTGAATACTAATATAACTATCTAAACATATAGTCTGAAAACCTCTAAACTGTCTTAATAAGGAGTTGATGGGACAATCCCCCAACTAACTCTGTCTACTGAAAAATACTGAAGCTAATGCAATATAATAAAATAATAGAACCATCCTTTAATAATGAGGACTCATTGCTATCAACCGCTACTGACTAAAATTGAACTGCTAAGGGTACTCGAGATCCTATATGTCTGAACCTATGGTATAAAACACCATAGCGTAGAAAAGTATGCGTCAGTACGCAAGAATGTATTGGTATGCTAGATGAGGTAAGGCTATATGTAGAGGTTCATATGTATGAACATTACTAACTGAATATGTGAGTATATTGAATAAGGATACATACATGAATGCACAAACTATAACTGAAATCGTAGTAACACTGAATACTGAGTTCTAGCGAGTGGATTACTGATAACTGGTCTACTAGTACTGTTATCTGAGACCAGGCCTATCTAGTGGCCTATCTCTAGATCTACTGATACTGATGTCTAAAACTTGATTAACTGAATCTAAGATCAATCCTATCTAGTAGGTGATCTCTAAATCTGCTGATACTGAAAATGATAGACTGAATATGAGATTAGGCTTATCTTGTGGGTGATCTCTGAATCTATGGAACTATCTGAGTTCTTTACTGAGCTGAGTGACTATATCTAACAGTCCTGATTTCTGTAACTAAGTTCTACTCTAAATACTAAATTTGAAACTAAGACTGTGGGAGCTAATCATCTAACCGACATGCCCTGAATCTGAACTAGTGGGGTCCAACATCTAATCCCAACTAGAATAGTGTCAATATCGTGTCACGGGTAAAGAAAACTATTATGGAGTCGGTCCTATCTAATGGGTGACCCTTGAGATCATTCCTATCTAGCGGGTGATCTCTAAGTATGTTAGTCATATCTAGCGGGTGATCCCTGAGTATGTCAGTTCTTCCATTATTGTGCCCAAAGATTTGATTTTTCTTAAAGAATTTTATGTTTTCTAGTGGGGATTATGCCCAATTTACTTTTTTTTGAGTTTATGAAGTTATAAATTGTTCATGTCTTGAATTGCTTGTTATTTCACTTATTTATGTTTGAATTTGAGAATTTTTTCTATGAATTGCACATTCCTACAATAAATTGATGTTCCAAGTGTTTCTAATATTGATGTCAATATTTAAGCTTTATTATGAAATTTGGTCATTTGAGTATATATGTATATATATACATACATATATATATATATATATATATATTCATACGAGCTTAAAGACTCAAGTATTAATTTTGATGTTTCAGGATGAGTACGTTGTTGGTATGCTAAACGAATAAGTATCTTGATTTCTAAAGAAAGATTGATCTTTGATCCTAATCTAAGATAGGAATCCACATTATTTAGGATTTAAAGCAAAGAGAAGCATGGTTGGCTTCCATTATACATTATTGTATTATTTTAAGGTGGATTTTCCTAAACGTTCTAAGCCTAAGTATGGGAGTAGTATTTAGCACTGAGTTGGGCTTGATTTCAAGGTCTCATTCCCCAGAACTACAAGCCACCGTAGGATTATGATTTACCCCAAGTGGATTAAGATAGTGATCACTAAAATTAAGATCTTATTTCGATGGCAAGGGTAGAATAGCTCTCCCCAACATGGGCAAGACGTTGGACTCTATGTCAACTCACATGGTTTATGTCAGTTAGAAGAAACTCCCAAGTTCACACAGTCTCCCAGAGTCTCTAAGTCTCCAAAGTTTTATAGTCTTAAAGTTCCCAAGTCCTTAAGTCCCCAAAGTCCTATTTTCCTCAATATAAGATAAAAGTATAAGTTTGAAAGTTTTTGTTTTAAGATTCCCTTTTTGCTTACAGCTTTAAGAATAAGAGGAGAATACATATTTTAGCACTAAGTATAATGACTTGCGAGATTTATACTATATGTTTCATTATTCCTGATTTATGAGATTTAGATTTCAGAGTTATTCAAGTTATGTGAGTCGTTTATATCAGCATGCATGGTTTTATAAAGAGTAATGATATTGTTTACATATTGTATACAACCTCATTTACTCAGTACATCCTTAAAGTACTGATCCACATATATATCTATGTGCTACATTGTCTCATAATATAGGTTTAGGTGCTCAGTCTCACCAGCGACAGTGATCTCCGAGTACCTTCATCTACACTTCCGCAGTTGGTGAGTCCTCATGGTTTGAGGACCTATTTTCCCTGATTATCAGTCTTCTTAGTAGTTGGTTTATTTAGTTTCAGTTTATTTCGACTCAGTTGGGGGTCTGTCCCAATGACTCTCTAGTTATTTAGCAAGTAGAGGCTTGTCAGACTATCAGTTATGTTTTAGACTTTTCACTATTTTACTTTTCAGATAGTATTTCTTTGTATTTCAGTTAGACATAATATGACAGTTCCATTATTTTGATTTGAATATATTAAAGTAAGTTTCTAGACTTAGTACTAGGCTCAAAGGGTTAGGTTGGGGCTACTTGTATCCTTAAGCATCGTGTGACATCTCGGAATGAGATTTTGGGGCATTACACTTTTGGATTATGCGTGTTCTGAAAAAAAATTTGAGATACAGAATCAAAAACCATTATTTGATCTCGCTCTTCATATTTTTTATTCGTGACTATGGGAGAAATGATATATGTACAACCCATTGGCACCCTACATATCACTGAGTGCATGAGGACATTCATGGAAATCACTTCCAACAGTTGAGGTAACCTCAAATCCAAGCTAGTTTCCAACCAAATAAGTCATTTGTTAGATATCCTTTATGTTTCTGTTCTTGAGTATAATTTTTTCACTTGCATTTACTTGACTGTTAATTGTTAGCTCCATATGAAGTGATGAAAAGTCAAACTACTTGAATTTCATTAGCTTAATCCTGAGAATTGTGAACTGAATCACCACTGAAAACCATGTCGTTGCTCTTTGACTGGATATAGTCAAACTGTGTTATATTGTTTTTGTTGTAGTTGTTGTCACTATTGTAGTCAATCAGTGTATCAATGTACTACTATCCTTTTGATTTGTGGAACCTGTTATTTTTTTCTAATTTACAGTGCTTTTAGGAAAAAGAATTTAGAACAAAGAGCAAATAAAATATTCATTTTGATTAATAAGAATTAATTAACATGACAAATCTATTAGCAAACTGCCCAACAATATAAGAACAAAAAACAGCTGAAAATTTTATTTATAAATTTCTCAAACTAAATTATGAAAAAACTATTTGTACACTATATTTTTAACTTCGTTTGTTATTTTTCCTTCATCATCGTAGGTTGAAATCTTTAACCCTTTCCTAATTGTCACTCGTGAAAGAGCAACATACAATTGTCCATGGGTGAACACTGATTTCTTCAAAATAACCCAACATGAGACAATGATTGGCCTTGACTTTTATTGATGGTCATAACAAATGAAACAATAATTAAAAATTGTCTTCGCTGAAACTTGGAAGGTATTCTCGCAACAGATGGTGTCAAACTCATTCTTGGGATAACCACTTTTCATTGGCCATTTTATCGGATAAAACCTTAGATTCTATAACTCGATCTCCAAGTTTTGTGATGATCAGCCTCATCCCATTACACAATCCACTGATTGATCTATATTTCTCAATAATATTATCGGTACACCTAACTCTAATGTGATTGAGTGATTTGAAATTTCAGAACACTTAATATTGCTTAGGAATTTTGGTGTGTGTACATGCACCAATGGCGTACAAGAATGATCAGACATACAAACTGTATCAGAACTCAATTATGTCTTTTCAGGATTATAATTAAGTGATACTATAAATTTATTGATCTAGTCCACCATGTCTAGAGTCGGGGCAAGAATTGCTCTTTACTAGAGGTAATATAGATCACTGGAGTGACTATAGAATTCAGGATATGTACTATCTACAATTGCTGATATTAGATCTGCACAATCATTAATGAGAATATCATCAGGGATTTGAATAGTCTTATTGCCATCAATTGAGCTTCCAATGTTTTCATTACCGATTGCTAAAATTCAATTGGCAAAGTTTCTCAACTCTTTCAAATGTGTGCCTAATGGATTTTCTTGCAATCCCATATTTCTTGTTAGCTTTAGGACTTGACAATGCCTCCATAAATCTGAAGAATTTAAAGTGGCATTAGCAATATCTTGCCTAGTTTTGTTGGTTATGACAGGCAAAATCTTTCTGAAGTCACCACCTAGAACAACTGTTTTTCCTCCAAAAGTTTTATCTAGACGGAATATGTTTTTAAACCTAAGAATATCTCAGAGAATATGATAAAGAGCTTCAAAACACTACCTATGCATCATTGGTGCCTTATTCCATATAATCAACTTTGTCTTGACAATCATATTTGCTAGAAGAATACCTTGCTTTATATTACATGTTGCATCTCCAGTTGGATTGAGAGGAATTGCAAATCATGAATTAGTTGTTCGACCTCCCGGTAACAAAAGAGATGCAATGCCACTTGATGCAACAGTGAACACAATATCTCATCTAGACCGTATGCCAGAATACAAAGTCTTCCAAATAAAATTCTTACCAGTTCCTCCATTACCATATAAGAAGAATAATCCACATTTGTCTTCATTCACTGCTGCCATTATTTTATCATACATTAACTTCTGTTTGTCCGTCAAATTCATTACTAATTGTTGATGTTCAACCAACAAAGAGTGTCTTTTATAACGCAAATCATCATGAATTAATCTATTAACATTGTTCACGTGTTGCTTGTTGTAAACAGGTCTTGGCATAGTCGGAAAAACTTGAAAACTTTTTCTGCAACCTTTCAAAAAAATTTCAACCTTTGCAAACAATGATTTCTCAATCCATCATCTCTGCCTTTAAAAGAACAAAAATATCACAAAGTTTTAATGGTAATAATATAAAAATATCATAACAACATATATACGAAATGTTAGTTATTCTTAACTATAAATTTGTACCTGGATTTGATAGCAACACTTTTTCTTTATGAAGGATGTCTTCTAATAAGAACTTCCATGTTAATTGTCAAACATATTCTAGACGTGACATCGAATTAGACAATAACAACATTTCAAATAATTGTCTAAGATATGATAGCATTTCCCAATCACTTGCTTTCTTTATGGCATCAACATACTCTTTGTCATCATCTAATAAGCCAAATGCATAACATGCATCTCTGAAAGTGCTGCAGTCATGATTGTTGACTTTATTAAGATCCTCAAAGCTTTTCACACCTCTAATGAATTTCAACAATAATCTTAGATAATATAACTCGCCACTTCCAGATGGAACAAAAAAGAATCCCCCGATAGAAAATGCAGAAGTTTTTCTTTTCTCCCATTTCTTTGAGTCTTTTTTCCACACAAACTTAAGCAGAAATTCTGCATAAGTTAATTCTCTAGCTTTAGGAAATTCTTTATTTGCCTCAAACCATCTTAAGAATATTGATTCTCTTGCACTCAGTCTGTTGGTGACATCATCAATTGGATCATCAATAGAGAATATAAATTTGTTCATTTTTAAGATGAAATGCTAGTCTTTATGCCGGAGGTTGCCTATATTGAATTGGAAATTCAAGTATTCTCCAAGCAGCTTCACTGGATGATCTGTATCAACAATCATAATGCATGTTGATTTCATCTACATTTGATGTATCTTTCTCATTCGCACTTTGAGAAAAATAGCAGTGACGCGATCATTTCCCTTATTAACGTACTTAAATAAGTACTTAATAGATCTTGATTGATTGCACCATTCCACATTGATGTGAGCACCATACTTTAATAATAAAAATCGATTGTGCGGTACTACATACCTGTTTCAACTCAATAAGAAATAAATAAATTACATTTTGTCTTTAAGAAGATATTGTATTTCCAATTCAAATTCAAAAAAATTAATGAAATATTAATTATATAATAACTCTACATTAATAATACCAATCGATTAAGCGGTACCCCATACCTGTTGGCTAGGTCAATACCATCTTTCTTAATAGTTCTACGATCTTTTCTTCTTTTGTAAATAGGATAACCATCTTCATCAATTGTAGTTGTCCCAACAGATTTCTTGGAAAAGTGTTTTGTGCATCTACCATCTTGCGTATAAGGAGAATAATTTCTCACAGAATCACACGGGCCATGCATCATAAATAACTGAATTGCCTTATAATAGTGAGGATCAAAGAATTCATCAGGTATTTTTGCTGAAATAATTCTATCGATAAACGTAGGAGTAGGATATAAATTTTTCCCATAAAGAAAAAGTAAGATGTGAGCATGAGGCAATCCTCGTTTCTGAAATTCAACAGTATAAATCACTGCATCAAAGAAATTTACTAGATGAATAAGTAGTAGGAATTCATATATATATAAGAAACTGATTACACCTACTTTTACTCTTTCAAAAATTTGTTTGTCTTGCAAGTCCTTTATTAAGTGGCCCAATTTGATTTTGAAAATCCTGGATAAAATATCTTAACGATCCGCAGGTTTTAAGCCCCTACTTTCTATAAATCTACAAATCTCTGGCCACTTTGGATTGCAAGTAAATGTGATGGAAAGATTAGGGTAGCTAATCGACTTGCATATCGCTATAGCATCTTGATAATTTTGAATTATATATCGTGTGCCTCCTGTGAAGTTTGATCCCAAAATTACTCTTTTTCCCTGAGAAGATAGATTAGTTTTTCTACGCAAAAATAGGCATTTTAAACCTTTGTACATATGAGCTCTCAACCTTTTTTGATTAAATCAAATATAATCCAGTCGGGAAGATTCGATCATTGTATATCCATCAACCAAGAATTGTTGAAATAGTCTTCTAGAAGACAGAATCGTTGGAACTTCATCCTTACTATCTTAAATTTTGGAAGCAAAATACTCTCGTACGCTAACATGTTTCCTTCCTTGAGTAGTTTCATCACCTCCATTATAATGAATGTCCTCTCTATAACCATCTTCACCATATGCAAAAAGCAAAGGATACTACAAGCTTAAATATGCTGCATTTAGTTCATTGATGATTCATAATTATCCAGACTGACTTTCAATGATAATATCTCTGTCACCTCTAGATGGTTTAAAATCTCCTACTATCAAAGCAGCTACTTCCGAAACTGTTGGCAGGTTATATCTTCTTCCATCGGTGCATCTTTTTTCTATTAATCTAAGTCTAACATTGGAGCTCTTATCTTCTTGAAATCTATCTCATACTATTCTGAATGTCTTAGCTAAAACATTGTGACAATCAATCATTTTCTTTAGATCATTAGCGATCTCAATGTGCAGTTTTTTTATATCTTGATCACAACTGCAAAGAATTAAATTTATAATATTAACGAAAATTTTCTTTTCATGTAAAATATTATCTACACATTATTAATTATGAAGGGTAAAATACTAACCTTAAAACATGAATTCTATTTTGCACTTCATTTTTTGTATCATAAATGTATAATTGTGCAAACTTAGGGATAAATCCCTCAAGAGGCAATAAACTTTCAATTTTATGATAATTCTTTCCCGACAATCTAAATGTTCTTGGTCCTCGAGTTTGATTGACAGATGCATCAACCTTTCCTCCCATAGAAGTAAATGAAAACATAGAATTATAGTTCCTAATATTATCTAAAAGTGGTAGCTTTTAGAACCTGCATAATGTATGAAATGGGTAATGAAGAATTATATATGTGATGTGAATATTCTTCAATGATAAGTTCAAAATAGATGTTTTCACTAACTAGATCCAAACAACAATTGCCTTAGAATTTGAGGAGGCTCAATTGACTTTGGCAACTTAATCTTTCCATGATTACAACATAAAGAAAATATCGGCTATTTAGACTTAATCTTCTTGTTTATCTTTCTTCATACTAGAAACATGCCCCACAATGTTTACATTCATACGTAGCATCTCTAATATCTCAGTATTCTATTCATGATCAAAATATATAAAGTTAAAGTCATATAAACTTACTTATTTTATGAATTCTTACTTGATTACTCTTATGTGTATAAAAATTAAATAGTACATACCTTTATTACTAACGTTTTAGCAAACATCATCCTCTAAAAAAATTAATAGAAAATGAATTAAGTGGCAATCAAGATACAATTCTAACTATCAATACCATATTGAGAATAATTGATAACTAACTCAGACATTAAGTACATACCTTCACAATCATCCTCGTCTTCTTGACCTTCATCGCAAGGAGCACAATTTAAATCAGGTAGATGATCTTGACTTTGGGAACCTATGATGAATAATTATTAGCCATTAATGCTTTTATCCGTCATTTGCTTTGTATTCGGGGAAAAATCACTTTCAAAATCTGCCGTTAATAAAAGACAAAAACTATTTTTAGCAAATAGGTGCTAGAAAATGATAAAATATATGTTGATGTATTTATAATAGATATAGTGAAAATGTGAGAAGATTCAAATTTTACCATCATCAGCTGAAACACAATTTAAATCAGGTAGTCTATCTTGCCTGAAGTCTGTAATCTCATTAATTAATATGTCTTTGCCTTTCTTCTGCTTTGTGGACAAACAACTTTCAAAATCTATCATTAACGAATTAAGATTTTCAAATAAACATAAAATCTAGATCTTTCAAATAAATCTAAATAGTAATTTGATACAAACTTAAAATTTGTCCCTAAAGAAAGACTAACCATTGTTTAAATCTCGTAGAGGAAGGGACTTTGAATAATGTGTGGGAGGTTGTGATGAAGAAACCTTTTCAAGTCTCATCACCGGTACACTGATTGGTGTTGTACAATTTTGATATAATGAAACTGGCACTATAACTTGTTCATTTGTTTTATCTCTTCAGCTACATGCATTTCAAATATTCAAATATCACTACTCAATCCCAAATTATTGGAATTCTTTTGTAATGTTCCAAGACATACAGTTCTATGAATCAACATATTTGAGATTGACACATTATTTTGTTTTCTCTGTTCATTGACATCGTCATTTAGAAAATGCCTCTTATTTCTCAATTAGGGTACTGGTGGTACTGTTCATAGATTTGTTCAATTAAGGTAAGTATATTATATGGATAGAACAATATAAAAAAATATAACAACATTATATATATTGAAACTAACCATTTGTTATATCACATAAAGGCGAAGGAACTCTTTCATGTTGTTCAATAACATTTATTCCATCATATGTTGGGTTAGAAAATGACATTATTTGAAAAATAAAAAAGACAAAAAGGGAACAGCTTGAAATTTTAATATAATAATAAAATATGATTATAATTAGTGGTTATATATAACTTTATATATATACATACCTATTTCATTTGATGACATTTAGCCGTTTTTGATTTCGTAGGATTTTTCTATTTCGGCTTGCTAATTTATCCCTTGATTATCCATTTGTATGCCTTTCTGAATTTGAATTTCATATGAGTAATTGTGAGTCAGTTGGATGAGAGAAGAGAGAGAAAATGGTTGAGGGAGAGAAAGCAGTCGCTCTTTTTTTTGTTGTACATATACGACAAAAGTTATGTTTTAATTTTATTCAGGAATAATTTAATTTCATCTTGAGTGTTTTGACATTTTCAGTAAAGAAATTATTCCTATATTTTTAATTTTTTATACTGGCAAATTCCTTTTCAACTTTTTTGTATGTCTAGTTTTCCTTTGGTTTAATAATTTCTTTTTTAAAAAAAAAAATGTCTTTCCATTTCTTCAGATTGCTGTTGATGTTTCAAGTTATCAATTGCAGCTTAACAATAATTTTGGTTGTTATAGTAAGGCCTCATTTGCCTTATGCATATGTGTGTTTGTGTGTGTGTGTGTGTATATATATATATATAATATATGTTGTAGTATCTCCTTAACACAAGGAAGCTTCTATGGAGTGGTAAAAAAAATTCACAAGATATTTAAGTTATGAGTTTGACTTTTACCTGTAGTTTCTTAGTATTTTCTTGTTTTCATTGACTTCTTAGTATTTATTTTTTCTGGAGTTGGTATGCTTGCATTATATCCGGTGCTAGAAGTTTTAAAGTTTGAGACTTGCACATGGTAGAAAATGTAGAAAACCTCTACAAATTTTTAAATATTCAACTATTGAATATTGGAATGAAATTTTCGAAATGAAGCGAAATAAATAGTACACTCTTGTAAGATTTATATAGCCAAATACTGAATTGTGACTGAGACATAGTAATTGTTGTTATTTTTATTGAATTACTTCTTAGTGATTTCTCTCTTAGATGGCCATCAAGTAAAAATGGGCCCTTTATCTTGTAGTCATTTGTCGAAGTTAAATGATTAGTCTTCCTTATATTCCTTACTTATTTCTCATATTGTTATCAAAAACTATGTGAAATGGGACATATTTTATCCGTTGATAATAAATGCGGAGTGGTAATAAAGAAAAATTCTAAAATAGATTGAAAACTGACCAAAAGTTCAATATAGGACTGATCTGACTAACCGTAATGCTTGTCTCATGTCTGGTCATTCCTGGGTATGGATCAAAGTATACCAACGACTTTGTTCTTAAATTCATTTTATTTACGACTTGTTTAATATATCGAGGAAAAGCAAGTAATCTGATGAAATGTTTATGTAGTTTGATTTGTCTTCTTTTTGGATAAATTTGCTACCGTGGTCATAAAGATCAAAGTGATATATGCTTAATTCTGTTTTTTGCATCTTATTTAGGATATTGTGCTCCAAGTTAAAACTTTAAAGGAGTTGATAGGTAGATTAACATTTTTTTATAAGCAAAGATTTGTCTGTAAGAGCTGAGAACTTATTGTTACTGTCTTTACGATCTTCCCTTGCATTACTGTTCCATTTTTTATCAAAGCTACTAACTAAATTCAATTATTGTGCACATAATGTCTTATCTGCTTCTATTTGACTGATTTAAGGGTATGAATAGTGTACACAGTTCAAGTGATGCTGTTTAAGCTGCAAATTGCCTTGCTAAACAAACTAATTGTGTAAAGTCCCTTCTGTATTGTGAACATGACATGTACTATCAAATTCAAGTCAATGGAATGCCTATAAAATGTCAAATTCAGAAAACATTAAAGATCAGTTAAAGACTTTTATTTGTCAAATATTACATAAAAGTGTTTTTACGTGTCTCTATGTGGGGCATTCTACAATTGACTCCAGAGGCTTCTGGTTGTGAGTGGTGGATTATGAAGGTCCAGTGAGGGTGTGGTTTAGTGGATTCTACTTGCGATGAATTTCTATGTCTTGTAATGGCGATTGTTTACTTGCAACATTTGTGGACAGTGACTAAGGGGCACAAAGCTGCTGAAAAAAGAATGCAATAATGATTTCTCCCATTTATTTCTTGTGACTGCAGTAGAGAGTCGGGATTTTCTTCTTATAGTACCTCTGATATTCTGTCAGATATGAGAGAACTGATATGTGATCGTTCTTGATAAAAAAAATATAAATATGGTGGGTATGCTTTGATAATAGAATCATACATTGAGATTCTTTTTCCAGTTCTCATGTTTCACTATACAGTTGACTTCTGTTCTTTCTCTAATTATGATGTATTTGCAGGAACTGATAAGACCATATTGTGCATAACTAACTATTTCTTTCCTATGTTGCATTTACTTACATTGTCGAGTTTTGAGTAACTTGAGATATTACAATAGTTAAATTTTGATTGTCATCATCCTTGCTATTTTTTTCTTACAAAATATCACAGGATAACTAAAATTTTAATAGAAACAGCGGCAGAAAGCCATTGGCTTCTACACAGAGGCTATTAAACGTAATGGTAACAATGTGACGTACTTTAGCAACAAGGCTGCAACTCATTTTGAGTTAGCAAAGTAATTTGTTTCTCAATTTTTTTCCTTTTCTATTATTGTGTTCATCAAATTCTTATTTTCTAATTTTTAATTCTTTGTCCATCTTCCACCTAGACAAAGCCGATAGCAGTAAAGCCATTGATATTGATAAAAAAAGTGTACTCTCCTATCTCAGCAGCTCCCATGTGTTTAGCTAGTATATGTTTCAGTGTAATCCATTTTAACCTGATCACGTAATATAGAAAAAATCAATTTATTTTCTGATGTCGCAGCTTCTATTTCTTCAGCAGATCGTGTGACTGAGTTTTTTAGTTCTCTTTAGAAATTATATTGCTTTGGTTATCCTGGAAAAAAAATGTTGTAAGATATAAAGAGTTAATTATCGGCCGACTTCATCTTTTGGTTATCCTAGTTATCAGCCTGAGAATCATTTAATAAGGCCATCTTTTAACTTAGCATGGTGCTTTGTAAGTTGAACTTTGCACCATATTTGTCACTGCAATAGTAATCTACCTTTTTAGCAAGGTAGATTACTGTACCATGTACTTGATGCTCTTAGAGTCATATTTCACCTTCGAAATATTGAGAGTTTATTAAGTTATTCTAGTGCCAACAAACTATATGAATTAGTTATTATAGCAAAATATGATCAGCAACTGAAAAAATATAGATCAATACAGGCCCAAAGCTATTCTAGACATAATAGGAAATAAGTCACTGATATTCTTCTATGTTGCTTTCTTTCTTAATGGCTACACTTTTTGAATTAAAATTCTCACATGGAGTAACTTTACATTCTACATGATACATGTTCAGGTGGAACAGATTCAGCATTGGCAAAAGAGTTGGAATGAGAATTTCATAAAAACAGCTACTGAGGGGAAGGAAAAAAATAGAATGTCTGGTGCTAAAAAATCAGTTCTGTTGAGTGGTATGTCGGGTATAGAGAAGACTACATCAGTAAAGGTGGTTAGTCAGTTGTTGGGTTTCCAAACTATCAAGGTATTTTTCTTTTAAACATTGAATTTTTGAATTATAATTTAATTATTTTTCGCCAACACGTCATTTCCTATTGGATCAGCATAATAGTACTTTTATTTGTTTAGGAAAATGCTAGTAAAATCTCGCTGCTACATCTTAGTCAAGTCATACCCTGATTTATAATGATGTATCTTTGCTTTCTGCTGTCTAGAGGTAAATTCACTCGCATTTTTCATACTGAAATTGATATATTGCAAGTGCATGAAACAAATATTGGTATTGAGTAGAGAAAGTATATCGCAATAAGATGATATCAAAATATGAAAACTTGAATAAATTGTAATTGTCACCATCAAAACATCCATAATATAAATCAAATGTTAAAATTAAAATAGAAAATATGACATCCAATTGAATGTATCTTATTCAAGTCTTCTGCCAATGAGTTGTTTCATGTGATTTTCTCCTTTTTACGATTCTTTTGACCTTGCTGCTTGAAAGTTGTGCATTGAGATCATTATCAACTTCTACCACAGATGATTTACTCTCGGATATACTTCTTTTTGCTGGGGTATTTGAAATAGAGATCACATCGTTCTCAGCTACAGAATTCTGAAAGTTCAGTTAAAAAAGATAGTGAAAATTAGTTATATTTATGACACTTTCATACATATATAAATAAAATAAGTGTATGATATCACCGTTAGTTCATCATCTCCAGATGCAAGATTTTCATGGTTGAACTCTGGATACTATGAAAGAAAAATAATAATATCAACAACAATATATATTTCAAGGTGATAAATTCTAACATAAATAAAATAATTTCAATTTGTCTGAAATTCATATGTGACAAATATAGCATACGGTGCATGTATCTTCACTTGGTGGAGGACGATATTACTTGATGAGATCTTTATCATCACTAAATTTAAGAACAGTGTAAACCTCATCATGTTTGTCGATGTTATCTTTTTTGACATCCACTTTAAACATAACTTCTCTATCCAAAATATAATTCAACTCTAATGGATATGATGGCGCACCAACAACACCAATATTCTAAAATAAATGTTGTTATTAGAACTGGTATAGTAAATAAAAAGATTCAAATATATATATATATTTTTACCTTGAGTTATTCTTTCATTAATTCATTGACAGTCTTTCCTATGAGTTTCATGGCATGTTGATCCCAAAGTGACAAAGAAATAAAGTCAGTGTCATCTGTTATTCTCAAGATTAATTTATACCTACAAGGCACATTTTATTATAGTTTTATATTTTATGTTGCAATTGTCATCAAATGTGTTTATGATATTTATCATACCTGTGAGTTGCAGATTTATCAAGCACTTGACACGTTTTGCAGTAAAATTTATCGCCAAATTTTTCAATCTTTCAATTACAGTCCTTGCAACTCACCACTTTTTATCAAGGTCTATATATATTATGCTCGCAACAACACAGAAGCTCTCTTCCTATATTTTATTAAAAATAACATAGTTAAAAAAATAGTCACCTATCAAAATATAAATTATTAATGAAATAGTGTTACTTACATTCATGTACTCAATTAATTGCTTTATAGTTTTAACTTTAAGCGATCCAGAAGATAACTCATATGAAATAGAAGAGTTATTTTGAGAGGATATTTGACTAATCCTCTCGGATTTGTGTCCACACACATCTTTCATTTTGTATGTGTTGAACTTTTTGTTAAAATCTATATCATATAATAAATTATCCAAGTTACTAAAAAGAAATGGAGTGTATACTAATATATAAATCTGGAGATAAATTCAGCAACTTCAGGCAGTTGAGGATTAATCCATAATTTTGAAGCAATTCAAGAATTGCGCACAAAATATTTACCTGCATTTATGAATATATTTGCTATCACATCATGATAAATATATTCAATATAAATATTACAAATGTAAAGAAAAATTGAAAACCTTTAAATTTATGTGACTGTACCAATTGCATCACCACAATTACAGGCTTATCAATAAATCCCTCCAAGTGTGGACGAATTTGAAGAACGAATCTCCCCCAGAAAGTAGCTTCAATCATTTTATTCCTTCAAGAAAAATATATAATTTAATAATACAAAAAAATTGAATAGCTTCAAATTTTATTTTAACAACTCGTATAATTATGCTTGTCGACTTACTCGTAATCTTGTAGTTTCATATTCATGAAGACACTGAATTTATTGTCTTGTTTGTATTCCTGTACAAGTTCGTAAGCAACAATCACTCCGATGACATCTTTTCAAAAATAAAAGATACTATGCGATAGAGTTAATGAAACGCTCTAATTATATAATAAATGAAAAAAATAATTACCAAATAATTTATTCTCATTAACATCGACTAGGTTGATCAAATCTTTAAACGGGCGAAATTTGAAGAAGGTCTGATTAAATCGTGAATCATCTATTTTCTGTATGCTTGTTCTGTGGGTAAACAACAATTTCATTGTGTGATTGTTGATTTTGATTTTAGACCTGTTTGGTACAACAATAAAATTTCTCATAAAATATAATGCTTGTTCTTGAATTTCCTTGGTAAGTTTAGTGAAAACGGAGGTTCCAACTGATGCCTGAATACGATTACCCTACAAAAATAATAATCCATAATTGGGTGTATTATAAAGCAAATAAAATTGTTAAAATAAAATATGCATAAATTACATATACTTTTTCGTCTTCCAAAAGTATTTCTAATGATAACAGTTTATCAGGATTTTCATGTTCTGAAATATGCCACAATCGTAGTACGCGAACTTTTAAGTTCCATTGCATTTTAGTAGTTGATATCTCATGAATGAAGGTAATTTTAGTAGACATTTTTTTACTGGATATTGGCAACTCTGTAATTTTTGGGGATGTTATTTAAACTATCAATTTCTCCATATATAATGATGATTTAGTTTTTGAATTGCATAATTAAGATAAAGATGAATAACATAATTTGAAATTCAAATTCAAATTTAGATTAAATTATGATTTGCATTAAGAGTTAAGATAACAATACAACTCTAAAATTCGGGAGGAAGTTATAGTTAAACTAAATTCAAACTTATTGTGACTTTTTAGTTATCATTATTCGTGTAAACAATACATCAGCAAATGGAAGACTCAAAAATGTATTTTGTTGTAATTATTATTATTATTGACAGGTTTATCAGTATCAATTGATGACATTTTTTACTTTAATTTGACAACTGATGACAACTAAATATAAATAATTAGCTTTGCCAACTCAGCAACTCAATAATATTTATCATAGATTCAAGTTTTTTTTAACGTTAATTGAATCCTAATAATATTTCAAATATTATCGATTAATATGGTTTATAATTTGAAATGATTTAGAAGTGATTTTTTTAATCATAATCGTATAATTGAAATTAGAGTAGGCTAACAATATTGAAAAAATCTTAACGACTATTAATAATCAAATGTATTCAAATACATGTAATATTTTAAAGGAATATGTTTATGAAATAGTAGTAGCTCATTTAGAATTCTTTTATTTATGAAATGGTAATTTTTTTTTAGATTAAAGCATGATATTTTTAAATTCAAGTAGTTATAAAGATTTTATTACAATGCTTTAGAACTTATCCTAAAAAATGCCACGTGGCTTCTTAATATCTTGTCACGTGGCTTTTTCTGATGCTCCGTCCTCTGCTTTGTAATATATATAGATATAGATAATACATCAATTTTTATAAGCAAAAAATAATATAGCTTTTCGCACTTTTTTAAAAATAAATTTTGAAAAAAATACACACTTTTAAAAAATTTGGTCATACATTAATTGTTACTCAAAAATATTTTAAAATTATTTGGCCAAACATAAATTATATTTTTATTTTAAAAAAAGAATTTCTAAAATAAAATTTTCAAAATAAATTGAATTTATAAGCTTGACCAAGCAGGTACTATAAGAGATTGGTATGTATAAGTGGATTAAATTTTTCACTAAGAAGTCATATATATATATATATATATATATATATATATATATTGAGAGAGAGAGAGAGAGTGGGGGAGAGAGAGAGAATATTTAGCTGATGTAATTATATACTCCCTCCGTCTCAAATTATCCGTCCGAAATTTTTTAATTTGATTTCTCATTTTACTTGTCTTTTTTCATTAATCAAGAAGAGACAAAAAAAATTTCCATGTTTTACCCTTTGCATTAATTACTTTTTCTTTAAATTAAAATGTAAACATCATTTAATAGGGGTACTATGGTAAACTAGCCATATAACCACCACCACAACAACAATAAACCCAGTTTATTCTCACAAAGTGAGGTCTGGGGAGGGTAAAATGTACGCAGTCCATACTGCTACCTCCAAAGAAGTAAAGAGGTTGTTTCCGATAAACCTCCGGCTCAAGATAAAGAATAGTAAATAAAAGCATAATGAAACATGAAGTAAGATAGATGACATAACATAAATAAGGAATAAGACATAATAAAATAGAAACTAGAGCAATACAAAATAGGATAAATAAGCGCAATATAAAATAAGAGATAAGAAATAGGACATCTGGAATTGGACACCCACCTAGTAGCAACATACATTCACAGACCAAAGAGACCCACCACATCTAAACCCTCCCGACTAAGGGCTCCTAGGATTACTAACCCGGCTATACATGATCTTTTCTAATAACTTGCTACAACCCACACACTCATCCTAACCTTCTACCCTTATCTGCGACCTTCACACCTTCCTATCTAGGGTCATCTCCTCAGCAAGCTGAAGTTGCTTCATGTCAAATCTAATCACTTCCCTCCAGTATTTCTTCGGCCTACCTCTCCTCCTCCTAAAGTCATCCAACGCTAGTCTCTCACACCTATGAACTGGGGCATCCGTACCCCTCCTCATCACATGCTCAAACCATCTCAGTCTTCCTTCTCGTATCTTTTCCTCCACCAATGCCACTCCCACCTTCTCCCGGATAATCTCATTCCTTACTCTATCCCCTCTAGTAAGTCCACACATCCAGCGCAACATTCTTATTTCCACCACCTTCACCTTTTAAATGTGGGAGTTCTTGACTGGCCAACACTCTGTTCCATACAATATGGTTGAATGGACTGCCACTCTATAAAATTTGCCTTTAAGCTTAAAAGACACCTTTTTTATCACACAACACTCCCGAAGTGAGCCTCCACTTCATCCAACCTGATACGGTTAGAAACATACTCATCAATATCGTCACTCCCTTGAATCATAGACCCAAGATACTTAAAATTATCCCTCTTACAAACATCCTGAGAATCCAACCTCACCACCACATCATCCTCATGCCTCAAGTCACTAAACTTGCATTCCATATACTCCGTCTTGGACCTACTTAACCTGAACCCCTTAGATTCAAGGATTTGCTGCCAAACCTTCAATTTTTCATTCACACCCCCTCACATCTCATCAATAGCACTACATCATCTGCAAACAACATACACCAAGGCACCTCCCCTTGAGTACTCTGCGTCAACACATCCATCACCAATGCAAATAGAAACATACTAAGAGTCGAATCCTGGTGCAATCCTATCTCGATCGGAAAATACTCTGAGTAACCTCTCGTCGTTCTCACCCGAGTCTTCCCTCCATCATAAATGTCCTTAATAGCTCTGATGTACGCCACTGGGACCCCTCTCACCTTTAGGCATCTCCAAAGAACTTTCCTAGGGATTTTGTCATACGCTTTCTCCAGGTCGATGAACACTATGTGCAAATCCTTCTTTCTTTTCCTATAGTGCTCTACCAATCTCCTCACTAAGTAAATTGCCTCTGTCATTGAGCGACCAGGCATAAAACTAAACTGATTCTCCCAAATGGACACGATCCTCCTCAATTTTCGCTCAACCACCCTCTCTCAAATCTTTATAATATGACTTAACAGCTTGATACCCCTATAATTGATGTTACTCTGAATGTCACCCTTGTTTTTATATAGCAGAATCATTATACTCCATCTCTAAGCCTCAAGTATTCTCGTCATCTTGAAAATATTGTTAAATAAATCGGTCAACCACCTTAAACCTGCCCCACCTATAAACTTCCAAAAATCCACCAGTCGCCTTTCCCCTCCGGATCCTACGAATAGCCTCTCTGACCTCCTCAACCTTAAAACGTCTACAATAACTGAAATCACCTCTCTCCTTTGAGTGCTCCAGCTCCCTTAACTCAATGTCTCTGTCCCCCTCCTTGTTCAAAAGCCTATGAAAATACTCATACCATCTCTTCTTAATGTGAACATCCTTCGCCAAAACTCTATCATCCTCCCCCTTAATGCACTTCACTTAATCGAGGTCCCGATCCTTCTGCTTCCTAGCCTTAGCAAGCTTATACAACCTCTTTTCCCCGCCTTTCTCCTCTAACCCCGCATATAAGCTCTCAAACGCTGCTATCTTAGCAGCCGTAACTACTAGCTTAGCCTTGCTACTCTGTAGGTCTCCCTATTCACCTGTTTCTCTTTTGCATCTTTACTCTCAATCAACTTAACATACGCCTCCTTCTTAATCTCCACTTTCTTCTTAACTTTTTTATTCCACCACCAGTCCCCCTTATGTTGTCCTACCCGACCCCTTGAAACACCCAATACTTCTCTGGCAGTCTCCGTGATGCAACTGGCAGCCCTATCCCACATAACCTCCACGTCCTCCCTACACTCCCACACCCCCAATCCCGCCACTTTCTCCACTATCTCCAACGCACTATCTGTCCATTAAAACTCTTGAATAGTAATGATTATATTATTATTACTGTGTAGAAATACGGTGAAGTAGACACCTCTTCGTTAACCTGCTTATTTGCTTTGTAATTTTATTATATCACCTTTAATTATGTCATTTATGTATTAAAAAATTAATAATAATTAATAAAAAATGTGCGGTAAAGAAAGCATCTTCGTCGTCGTGTCTATTTGCTCCGTGATTTTACCATTCGCCCCTAATTAATTATTATATGTCATTTACGAATTAAAAATTAATAATATTTAATGGAAAAAGTAAAATAAATATTATGACATGTTTGCTTCAGCTGTTTCAATCATACGTGTTCGTCAACATGGCTGCTTGCTCCGTGATTTTGTTATATCACCCCTAATTAATTATTATATATCATTTACGTATTAAAAAATTAATAATATTTAATAAAAAAATTAAAAAATGTATGACATATCTGCTTCAATTATTTCAACCGTACGTATTCGTCGAAGTGTCTACTTGCTCCGTATTTTTACTACATACTCTTAATTAATTATTATATATCAGGTACGTATTCAGAAAATAATAATAGTTAATAAAAATATAAAATAAACATTTATAACATGTCTGCTCCAATTGTTTTACCGTAATTTTACTATATCATTCCTAATTAATTATTATAAATTATCTAAGTATTAAAAAAATATTTAATATAAAAAAATAAAATAGGCTTAAAATGATAAATTAACTCTTGATGTGTTAAATTAACTAGACATCTTATGTGAGACCCACTTAAAAAAAATTCACAAGTATTTTTTATAACAACTTTGTTATATCACTTCGAATTAGTTATTATGGGTTACATAAGACATATCTGTTTCACTACTTCAATGGCGATATTTGGTTGACTCTTACGTATTAGAAAATTAATCATGTTTAATAAAAAAAATTAAAATAGATTATGACATGACTGTTTCAGCTGTTTCAACCGTAATTTTACTATATCACCTCTAATTAATTATTATAAGTCATCTAACTATTAAAAAAAATATTTAATTAAAAAAAAGTAAAATAGCCAAAAATGATAAATTAACTATTGATGTTTTAAATTAACTTGACATCTTAAATTTTTTTACAAGTATTTTTTATAGCAAATTTATTATATCACTTTTAATTAGTTATTATGAGTCATTTAAGACATACCTGCTTCGCTATTTCATCGTGATATTTGATTGACTTTCGAAATTATATCAGTGTCACTTAAATTAGAATAAAAGAAAAGATATTATAAATCACAATAATTAAAAATTTAAATTATTTTTAAAATATAATTAACTATCAATGTCGCAAAAATTACTAACACGGACCCATTAAAATATTGGTGCAAAATGATCATTTATAACTTTTTGCATATAATAAAAATAGAAAATAATAATTCATAAAGTTTTTAGTCGATTCTCTTCTTTCATCCTCCCCTCCCCCGCCCCCTCCAGAATTCTATTCCTTCAACTTTTCTATTTTCGTCCTAAACTATTCTAATCCCTAAATCTCTTGAACTGATTCACAAGAATCTCTGCGATATTTATATCTTGATTAATTATATTGTATGAAATAATTTAATTTTTTTTCAAAAAAGCTGTTTTTTTCCCTCAACTTTCTAAAAAGTTGTTGATTAGTTGAAATTTATATGCATAATAATATAGATATTTTCAGCTTTTTTATTATTGAATTTTGCATACACGTTTATATACATCTCATGATTGATTTTTAATGCAGTTGAAATTTGTATGCTATAATGTATACACCTGCAAATTTGTATTTTACTGTTTGTTGAATTTTGCATACACGCCTTGACTTGTATTCATCTATATTTTGTATTGTATTTGCTTTCATTATTATTCATTGGTTTGCCTTCACCTAATTGATTTTCTTTCACATTTATTTTCTTTCACCATTATTCATTGGTCTATATTCATCTAATAAATTGATGTATACCTTAAATTGCATTAATATCCATTGGTCCGTATGCGCATATATATTTTAGTATAAGATGTATTGGATAATATATGTAGAATGAGTCCTACACAAATTATGATATAATAATGAAGTTGAAGATAATACTTTTATGAGTAAATCCTGAACTATAAATGAAATTTCCCAACTTAAAGGGGTCATATTACCTCTGAACTAATTAAAATCATATTGTTGGCAACCTTAAGTGTCTACGTGGCGCATACGTGTGTCTACATAAACTTTGAGTATGTTGATTCACACAGTGTACTATATATGTGCCACATAGGCTTTAAGATTGCCAAAAATACAGTTTGTGCCTACGTGAACTTTGAGTATGTTGATTCACACAGTGTACCATATATGTGCCACATAGGCTTTAAGATTGCCAAAAATACAGTTTTAATTAGTCCAGGTAACAGGACTACCTTTAAGTTGAAGTGTGTTTCAACAATTTCATTTATAGTTCAGGGTGAAAATAATGCATTACTTTTATTGATAGTAGTGTCAATAACATAATAAAGATATTAAAACAATACAATTAAACATAACTTTTAGAGAAGAAATTTTTCGAAGTCAACCGACATTCATCTACGACTTGTAAACTATAAAAAAAAATATAATAGTGATCACAAAGCTTCAATTTTGATCCAATTAATTTTTGTCTGAGCAAAAATTTGACCCTAAAAATGATTTTGAATGAAAATAAGGAAAATATATATATACTGACAAAAATAGTGAACAAGTTGGGGGTTGACAAAAATAGTGAAGAAGTTGGGGGTTAGAAAATCAAGCATCCACCAAATATTGATAGAAGTATTTCCTTAATAGAGTCCTATTTTAATTTATAAAAGTATTTTCTTAATAGAGTTCTATTTTAAGAATATTTTTCTAATTGAACAGTATAAAGGAAAATATTAATTAATTCTTTTAGGAGTCCCATATATATATTTTAGGAAGTTTAGTAGAAAGAAAAATATTAATTAATTCTAATACCATATATTTTAGGAGTCTGATATATTCCAGGAAGTCTAGTTAATATAATAAAAAAAATTAAATAACAAATTAAAAAAATAATGAAAAGACAATTTTGTCTAAAGAAGAGTATTTTAATGAAGTGTAAAATGTTTCCAAGGGTCTATATAAATTAATATTAATCACTATTTATATTGTTTTCTTAATATTAGGAATTTGGAGTTCTAATAACGAAATGTTTTAACATAAATATATTTAATTAATTTTTAATTCTTAAATATTAAAAAAAGTAATGTAAAGATAATTTTATTAAATGAAGGGCAAAAAGTTCAAACAATATTTCTAAGTCTCTTAACACTTTTAATATATTATATATATAATTTTAATATTATATATATATATATATAATAATATATATAAATATAGATTATAGATAATAAAAATTAATACTACTGCAAGTACGTGAAATAAGGAAAACAAATTCTAATTTGAACCCATATTTATACTAATTTGAACCCATATTTTTAGGGGATATCGAACTTGAAAATAAGCAAAGAGATATATAAAGCATTTTAATTAATATTCTCTGAATAAAAAGGATAACATAAAACTGGATCCCTAACTTTAGGAATATCCAGTAACGAAATTTAAAAAAAAAAATAAAAAAAATCGTAGTTTTAAGGATCTTCACTTTCGAAATAAGCAAAACAAGAAAGATATTCTTTCTCCGAGTTTTGCTCAGGGAATGAATATACACAGATAAGAAAATTACGTAGTGCCAATTCTTTAGGCCAAATATATAGGTAAAGACTAAAGACTAAAGACTAATAGATTAAAAGGATGTCAATTCCATTTAGGACTTGTACTACATGTTAATTTGGTAAGAGCTAGATGAATTGAATTTTGATTCCTTTTTAGCTTATTTCAAAGTAAGAAATTTTTGAACAGATTAATAATTTAAGATGTAAATTGCTTGGCTAAATGACCTTTTAAGTTGATGAATGGTCACATTTACCTATCAACTATTTAGTGTTTTGGACCCCACCACTCAAGTACAGTAATATTTTCTTTTCAATAATGCGACAAATCTCAACCGCGTGCATTTCACAAAGTACACTACTTGTGGATTGTGACGACTATTTAAACTTGTGTGGAAGCCAAATCCCTCAGCCTCCGTTCATTTTTTTTTTCTCCATTCACAGAGAAAGACAAGGCCAATTGGCCGTCGGAGAATTACATTTTTGACCCTCTAAATTCCAAAATCATCACAAAAACCCAATGGCAGTGTCCAGTTATGCTAGGGCATTTCCGTCATTTGAATGCCGCTCCGAACCCGATTTCTCCGGCAGCCTTCCACGTCCCAACGCCACCGCCGGCGTTCGGTTCTCCGGTAAGGATAAGTCCGGGAGTAGCCGATCTCAGGCTTATGGTCTGTCTTCTCTGATTTTCAGATTTCCTCCAAACTTCGTGAGGCAGCTAAGCATTAAGGCTCGGAGGAATTGCAGCAACATCGGTGTAGCTCAAATTGTGGCGGCTTCCTGGTCTAACAACAACGCCGTTCCTGATTTCACTCCGGCGGCTAATGCTGTCGATTCATCCGCCTCCGCTTCCGCTGCAGTTACTGCGGTTGGTATAACCGCAGGTGACGAGGAGGTGGCGGCAGTGGTGGAAAATAAGGCTTTTAATGATGAAAATGTACAGATTAAGGGTTCTACAGGTGTTAAATATGCTTCATTTTTGAATTCCGATGGAAGCGTTGCTATTCATGCCGGTATGCTTTGTGTTTCCAGCTCATACGTCTTGTTAGTTATCATTTCCTCTTATTATGCTGTTGCTATGCTTCGTGAATAATATTATGAAAAGTCTGATTAACATTTGCGTTGTATTATAAAATCGGACGGTCTATCATCCATGCGATCTGATAAATATATATTTTTTTATTTTATAATGGTTTAAATCGATATAGAGACTAAAGAGGATGGGATATAGAGATATATATAGCAGTTCGGGATTGAGATGAAGTCAATTGATTAAATGAATGGTTTAAACCCATAGTTTGCTTGATCACTTGGAAGGGATGCATGCATGAAATTTGTTTTGGGCCTTATCACTCTGAAGCTTAATTAAGCCGAGGATAAAAATACTGTAATGCTTCAAGCTAAAATAGGATAGACGTTTTGGATATATTCTCAAAAAGTATTCAACTTTATTTATCAGTTTGTCTGAAAAAAGTCCATAACTCTCAGTTTAATTGAGGTTCAACTTTACACTCTCAGCCAAATTTCAAGATATTATGGTTAGAATGTGTCCCAGCTGAAAAATTTGGTGTCTTGTCTGAACTGAAGCTGGAATGATCTCTTCACATTTTCTTAATGCTCTTTCTTTCCGCGAGTGTTTATGTGGAGAAGAAGAAGACTGGTTAGAGACATCAATGACTCAGCTCTTAACCAAAATAGGAGGAAACAAGAGTTTTGTGTATCCCCTTTGACTATTTTCTTTTGCCTCAGCTTTTAGAATCCAAACTCAAGTTAAGGATGGCGGGTTGGTGTGGAAAATGCAAGATGCGGTTCTTTCATTTCCCATTCCAAGCAACCATTTCTGATTTGGATCTGGATTTCAACACTATTGATTCATTTTTCTTTCTTTTCATCTTCTGACAAACCACAACAAAATGACAGAGATCCTGGACACAATCTTCCTAGAAATGGAGAGCCACTTGTGACTTGACTATAAGGAAGGGGCCCCTTGAGCCACTTCCGAAGAAAAAGGAAATGTTGTTCCTTGAATATTCTCACCTGAACGCATGGCGGTTCTTGGGCTGCCTCTTATGAGAAAAGAAATTTTTTATTCAATAACATAGACGCGCATTTATGGATATTCTCTAGTTTGAATAAAAAAAAAAATACAATGATGAAAAACTATCCTAGTAATAGGTGTGTCTTACCTATAAAAATAAAAAGACATGTCTTTATGGTTGTAAGTATTGAGAAATTTGTGAATGAGATTATTTCAATATATACCTTCACCTAGTGCAAGTGGTGTCAAAATAAGGGTTTTAGAGTATTTGGGTAATATTTATGCTTTCAGATCGGCTGTATGAATCAAGAAAAAAACTTACGTTGTTTGTTCTTCTGCAGGTGAAAGGTTGGGACGCGGTATTGTTACTGATGCCATAACTACCCCAGTGGTTAACACATCTGCTTACTTCTTCAACAAGACTTCTGACCTTATTGATTTTAAGGTATTTACTGTCTTATTTGATCCTTATTGATTTTAAGGTATTTACTATCTTATTTGATCCTTATTGATTTTAAGGTATTTACTGTCTTATTTGATCCTTGTGTTGTATGAATCTAAAGTACAATTGCTCTCTAGTTCCACTGAAAAGTTCCACGAGCCTAGCCACTTTCTTGGTCAATCGTCAGGTTTCTTTAAATATTATACTGGTGTACCATCAAATTGGTGGGAGAGAATGCTATGTACATCATTTCAGCAAGGTGAATTTGTCTTTATGATCAATTTCACCTTATGATATTTTGGCAGGAGAAAAGACGTGCAAGTTTTGAATATGGACGCTATGGGAACCCCACTACCATTGTTCTCGAGGAGAAAATAAGGTTCGTATTGTCTTTGGTTAATCAGTTTGTTTTCATTTTCTATTTGCGTTTTCCTTTTATTTTCTCTAGTTGTAAGTGTTTGGTATTTAAGGGCCAGTTGTTTTAGTAATGAGGTATTTGTATCTCTAACAGTGCACTTGAGGGCGCTGAATCAACCTTGATAGTAGCATCTGGAATGTGTGCAAGTACTGTAATGTTCTTGGCCTTGGTTCCTGCTGGTGGGCATATTGTTACAACCACAGACTGCTACAGGAAAACCCGTGTTTTTATTGAGACAATACTGCCTAAAATGGGAATTACGGTACTTCCACTAATCCAAATGTTTAAGATACTCGTCATTCTATTTTGAAGTCCAGAGATATTACAATATTTCTTGACAAGAGAAAACATGTTATTCAGAATTGAGCTGTTTTTTTTTATTGTAGTAATGAAACATATATTACAAATTCAATCTAGTTAACACTCTCCAAAAACTGCTGGCGATTAATATAATCGAACCATAACGTTTCTCTTATTGTTGAATTAGTGGGAAAAAAAATACTGAAGGTGTTTCATTACCACAGGCCACAGTCATTGATCCAGCAGATATGGGAGCTTTGGAGTTAGCATTAAATCAGAAGCAAGTCAGTATGCAAACACTTTGTTGTGTATCACTAAACTATGATGAACTTAAATAGATAGAGTTATGGAATATAGTTCCCAATGACAAGCACCTTGTTCAATGCAGGTGGATCTTTTCTTTACCGAGTCTCCAACAAATCCATTCCTGAGATGTGTTGATATTGAGCTGGTTTCAAAGCTTTGCCATGAGAAAGGAGCCTTGGTTTGCATAGATGGGACGTTTGCGACTCCTCTTAACCAGAAGGCCCTTGCTCTAGGGGCTGACCTTGTTGTGCACTCCGCTACAAAATTCCTTGGTGGGCACAATGATGTAAGTGGCATTAGCTGGTGTTTTAACTATTAAGCAATTATGCGGCTATGAAGCAACATCAGACTGACTGTGATGCTGCATTTCATACAGGTTCTTGCAGGTTGCATTAGTGGTCCTGAAAAATTAGTTTCAGTAATCCGAAACTTGCATCATATCCTGGGTGGTGCTCTCAATCCAGTGAGTTTTCTTAATTAAAGTCCCGATTAACTTAATGCCCCGACTTTCTATGCTGTATATGTGTTTAAATTTGGTTAAGGTAGAATTGCTTTGGGCAGGTTGGAATCAGCATATTTTCATGGTGGGTCAATTTGGGCCAAGCCCAAGTCAGCCCATCTGAAATTGGGCTAATTTGGACTTAGTTTGTTCCCAAATCGACACATAAAAGAACTTGTTAAAATATTTATATTAATGTTTGTTTGTTTGATATCTCTATATAGTCAAATACTAAAGAAAGAAGGGTATTAGCTTTATTTAGTAATCAAATAAATTATAAGAAAATTTTTAATAATTAAAATTGGTTAGAGTTGAGTGTGTTGGGCTATGACCCATTATCTATCTCATCTTGACCCAACTCAAATAACCCGCCCATTTTTGGTTCAACCCATTTTAACTAGCCCAAATTAACTGCAATCCCCATTTGACACCCCTGTTGGTACGCTTACTTTAGATACACTAGGAGTCTTTTATACTCATTAGGGGTTTGTATCCTAGTAGAAGATATATAGAACTTTAAGTGTTAAGAGTCTTAGATAACCCAAAATTTTAATGTTGGACCGAGGTCTAAATGGAGTGACATGGATAATTACGGTGTAGTTGTTGCTGATGTATGAAGTGTAACTCAAATTTTAAGCTTGTATTTTATAGAAGTCTAATTCAATTTTCCCATCTACCAGAATGCTGCATATCTTATCATCCGAGGCATGAAGACGCTGCATCTTCGTGTACAGCAACAAAACTCAACTGCATTGAGGATGGCCGAGATTTTAGAGGCTCATCCCAAGGTACTCTATGCTTTTATAACTTTGTCAGTCATGATTTGAAATTCACACTTTGACTAGAGCACAATTATCTAATTGATTTAATGATATTTTATGTATATGAGAGAAGTAAGAATGTCAACTTGATGTTGGTGCCAATCTTATGAGCATAACATTGACATCATGACCTAGTTCTAGGTTATAAAACTGGTTTAATCTTTAAAGGAAGTGGAAGATAACACTGAAAGCAACTAATGAAAAAGATGCAGTCTCCTGTTTTCAGCCATTATTATGGGAGCGGACAGAATTTTCTCTCACTCATTTTCACCTGTAGATTGTGCTGTACCATTTGGATGATTCTTTTTTTTCTTTCCTTCATCGGTTAACAAGATTGTCTATTTACATCCATGGTTGCTACTTTGGGGTGCTTCTTCGTCTTCCCTAACGACAACATGTGCACTCACTAATAGAAATAGGTGGGAAACAAGGAAACAGTAGGCAGAAGAGGAAACATTCATTAGTGTTGATCAATATCCTTTTAACTCATTAAAGTTTTTCTATTGTACTTGTACAGTTATACTCCCTACAATCCACCTTAAGTCAGATAGCTACTTCATCCAAATACTACATGATTCTCATTAATGAACATAAAATTATTATCAGGACGTACGTCTAGCTTTTCTATGAGCAGTTGCATTAAAGTTCATAGTTCTTGTTTTTCCTGCGTTTCATTAAGATCTCTGCTACTTCTGCAAGTTCCGTTATATCTGAAAAGAATGAGTTGCAGGTGAAAAATGTCTATTATCCAGGCTTACCAAGTCATCCGGAATATCATCTTGCAAAGAAACAAATGACTGGCTTTGGTGGTGTGGTCAGTTTTGAGGTCTGTGTTTTATGATGGATCTATAATCTTTGCTCAAATAAGCATCCCTTTCACTTCCCTCTACTTGCAGTAGATATTAAAAAGCTATATTTTTTTATTAGGTTGATGGAGACCTTCTAACTACTGCAAAATTTGTGGATGCTCTGAGGATTCCCTATATTGCTCCGTCGTTTGGAGGTTGTGAGAGCATTGTGGACCAACCAGCAATAATGTCTTACTGGTATGTCAATATTCTATTTCATGGGTTACTTATCAAAAAAGTATATTCTATACTAAGGTCGTGGATGTCTCAGTTTCTCCCTTTAGCTATTTTTGAGCATGTGCGGTAAAACCTAAAACTTAAAAAATTGATATCAACTATTAAGTGGGACGGGACGAACAAGTTTCCCAATTAAGTAAGGTCCTTCAAGTTTTAAAAATTAGGTGAAAGGGACCAAAAAAAATTTCAATTTTTTTAAAAAATATTTTCGTTGCAACAACTTTGTAAAGTTGTCAAACAACTTTGATAGTTGTTCGACAACTTTGCGAAGTTGTTCAACGACTATCAAAGTTGTTCGACAATTGTGCGAAGTTGTTCGACAATTGTGCGAAGTTGTTCGACAACTTTGTGAAGTGGTTCAATAACTGCGCGAAGTTGTTGAGACAATTAATGTAGTTGTCGAACAACTGTCCTAGTTGTTTAAGGGATTTTATTTTTTTAACTTAATAACATTGTGGGACCCACTTATCCCTTTTTTTAATGAAAGACTTGGGAGTGTCTCTGGACTCATTTTTCTCAACTATTAATATGGGATGGCAAGGTAAATTAGATATCAAAAACATTGAAAACTCTTGGATAACATGCTCTATTTTTTGCTGTAAACCAGGGATCTTAGTCAGTCTGATAGAGCAAAGTATGGGATCATGGATAACTTGGTTCGGTTCAGCTTTGGAGTGGAAGACTTTGAAGACGTGAAAGCTGATATTCTTCAAGCTTTTGAGTCCATATAGGCCGTTTCACCTGCAACGATTCTTTTTCTTTTCCCTTTCCTGTGGTTCCATCTTTGATAGTTCGTACTTCTGTTATTACTGTGACTTCCACATGGTCAATGATTTGAATGTAATGAGGAAGGATCATCAAGTGGTGATCCACTCCATCAAATTTTTTGGATATTTTCATGTCGATTTCCTTAGCTCTCAGTTTCTTCAAAGACGAGTAATTCTAATGGGGTAGTTGTAGAGGAAGGAGATTCATTTGGAAACTTGACCGCTGCATGTTTGGCCAAGTTTTTTTCCCTAAAAGTGTCTTTTTCCACTCAGAAGTAGGGGTGGCCATTCTGTTTGTTCGGTTTGATTGTTGAATATTGGTTTGGTTTTTTGATTTTTGAATTGACGAAAATGAAAATCATAACCAAACCAAAATTATTTCGGTTTGGTTTGGTTTTTACAAATTCGGCTCGGTTATTTTGGATTTTTATTTCGATTTTAAAGATTAAAGTAGTGAGCATTTAAAATTGGTGATTTTTCTAGAAAAATAATTTTTTTTTTAAACCCATTTTTCATTTCCAAATATAATTAATTCAACACACATGAAATAACCATAATATTGACCTCGCTGAGTCATCACTGTTGGTGTGACGGTAGTGGCTGCACTCGGCAGCAACTGCCGATGGTAGTGACGAACTGAGCAAACGACTGTCGTTGGCGATATTGAAATTTCAAATGAACTGACGAACTAAGGATGGTTGAGTGCTGCCGCAACTTTCACGTTAATGTTAGGATCTAAAGGAAAGCAGTATATTCGGATTTAGGATTACAAAATGATTATAATTTATATATTTATATGTTATATTAGATTATATTATATTTTTAGTATATTTACATATATATTAAATTATATATATATATATATATATTATAATATATTATTTATATAATTTCGATTTTTCGGTTTATTCGAATTTTTTTTGTAAATCCAAAAACCAAACCGTTTAACTAAATTTCTAAAATTTGAAATCGAAACCAATCCGAAAAAATGAAAAACCAAACCAAAATTATTCGTTTTTTTTTTTTTTAAATCAAAATATGCACAGTCCTACTTAGAAGTGCTTATTTTAAAAAATTAAGGTGTTCCAAATTTTTCGAGAGAAAACATATGCTTTGGAAAGTAGCAGAAGTTTTTCATAAACTAAAAAAATTTAGTTTTTCCCTAAAAGTACTTGAGAAAAATATACTTAAAAATATTTTTAAAAATTTGGCCAAACACTAATTGTTTATTCAAAAGTATTTTTTAATCTGTTGATCAAAACACAAATTGTTTCTTATCAAAATTGAAGAATGCTTTTGAAAAAAATATCTTTTAAAATAAATTAATTTTAAAAGTTTGACCAAGGATAATGAAAAGCCAGTGACGTTGAATTTGGAAGAAATAAACAAGGAACGGAGGATGAGCTAGGGACGCCAAGTATGGGTTTAGGCGAAATTTTCGTTACACATGCTTGGGAAAATTTGTTAACAAAATATTTACTTGTCGAATGTGTCAATTTGTTTTCATGGATTGTTCTAAGAATCCCTTTTTAACAGAAATTGTATAACTAAAGTCTCTCCGTTTTTTTTTCTTGTGTGATCTTAAATATTGCACGTCTTTTAAAAAATAATAATTGAAATAAGTAAAAAAGACAGTTTGGTGCACTAAAATTATCATTCTGCAGGGTTCAGAAAAGGATCTCACCACAAGAGCGTATTGTACACAGTCTTATCTTACATCACTTGAACCGATAACCTCCTGATCACAATAATAATTTTATCAGTTATTTCAGGGCTTCCATTCAATGATTGAAATGAGTATTTGTCACAATACCTATATTAATTAATGTTTAGTATTAAGTGCCGACAATGATTTGAAAATAACTAATTAATGTTATAGGTGAAATATGAAAAAAAATACATTATTTTTTGATGGAATACATATACAGGCCCCTCAACAATTCAATTTTTTTTTTCGTATACGCACCTCAATTAAGCCATGTACATATTAAACCCTTTACTCCTTCACAAATGGTTTCAATTGAGCCCAATTTGCTGACGTGGCAAAAAATCTAAATTGCGTGTAATACACACGTCAATGATGTGGCAAAGTGGCAAATTAAATAACGATATGTGGCATTTTAATTTAAAATAATTATAAAAATAATTTTTTAATATAATTAAATTTAAATTTAAAAAAAACCATTAATAACCCCCCACTACAGCCCTACCCAATCCTAACCCCCCACCCCCTCCTCCCCTTTCTCTTCCAAACGCCCCTTTCCCCATCTTTGCACAACAGAAACGTAAAAAAAAAAAAGTATCTTCTTCTTTCGATACCCCTTTCCCCACCATTGAAGCACTTCGATTCCGTCGATACCCTTTCTCCACCATTGAAGTACTTCAATTCCGTCGATATCCAACAATATCCATGTTCCCTATCTTCACTTCACTCCTTTATTTCTCCACCAAAACAATACCTAACAACAATTTCAAATGAATTAGTGTATTTTGAGTATTTGAATTTGGATAATTGTAGATGGATTGTTTGCAATCGGAAGAAGGACAGGCGAGGGGGGGGGGGAAGCTAGATTCCATTGGATATGGACCATCTACCATGGCAGACACTGGTATTTGTTGATCTTCAAACAAACTTATCCAGTGAATCTCTACCGTCCTCCCTTTGCAAATCGAGCTACCTTAAATTTCTTGATTTGTCTTATAACAAAATCACGATGACCAACAGAACCCGTTCATAATCTCTGATGAGGATTTGATCGTGAATAGGGCTGGGGTCGCTGTTTTCACTTTATCGGAGCTCCGACGAGCTTGGCGACGGAGGAAATTGAAGAAAAATGGGTCAAATTTCTGACCCTATCGATCCTTTTCTCTCTCTCTCTCTCCCTTTTTTTCTTTTATCTCTCTCGCATCTTTCTCCTCCGTTCATTATTTCTCCATCGATTGTCTCTTTCTCGTACCTTATTTCTCTCTATTCTCTCAGTTTCTCCATTGTTTTCTCCAAATTTCCGTTTTTCCTACTCCTTTGCTACTTTTTTTCCCTTTCTCTTTCCCGATTCTTCTGTGTGTATCGTATGTGTGTAGCTGCGTGTGTTGTGAGTTGTGCGGGTTCTGTGAGCTGTGTGCGTATATGGACTGTGTGTTTTGTGATGTGTATGTAGATATCAATTTTGTGTGTGTGCTGTGTAGAAGAGAGAATCTGTGTGTGTTGCGTATTTTTAGTGTGTTTCCATAATGAGGAATGTGTGTGTGTCCCCTCTGTTCAATGGAAAAAGGAATATATATGTAGATGTGTGTATAATTCCTGTGGGCCCCTCTAAGTGTGTATTCTTTTAAAAAGAAATTGCCACTTTTAAATTTGAGTATCTTTGATCTCTCCGGCAATTCGTTTACAGGATCTTTAAAAAGCGAAAAGTGTGCACCCAATTGTTGAATAAATGAGCTAATTGTTAGAAGTATCCAAGTACTAACAAATAACTTTTACTATTGCTATGTTTAAGATTTATGGAAAGAAAAATATGGAAGCTTGACAAGAATAATGGAGAAGAAGATGATAACTTTTTTTTAATTACTTTTATGTGTTTTTTTAAATTCTTTTTATGTGTTCTTTTTTATTGATTGAAGTGTATTATGTTTAATTTTTTTAATTAATTATGGTTTCTCACTCTCTTAAAGGAGAGTGTATTACACATGCCACGCCATATCAGTGCCATGTCAGGGATTGGGCTCAATTGACACGTTTTGTGAAGGAATAAAGTATTCAATGGGTACATGGCTTAATTGAGGTGTCTAAATGAAAAAAGTCGAATAGTTAAGGGGCTTGTATATGTATTCAACCTTATTTTTTAATTTATTAAAAAAGACGAGTAAAAATAAAATTTTATTTTTAAAATACCAGATAAGCAAAAATGAGGGGAGGGTTTATACGGCGGAAGGGGGAGGGGAGAATGCATGTGAATTTGTGTTTACTGTGTGGGAGGCTCCTATAGTTGCTACTCCGTGCTAGATTATCTATAATTTATAATCTATATCTATATATAATATATTTAGAAATATTATTTGAATCTTTTTCCCTTTGTTAAAAGTCTTTACTTTAGATAAAATTATTTTTTCACTATTTTTTTCTAATATTTAAGAATTGAAATTAATTAAATATATTTATGGTAAAACCTTTCCTTATTCGAAATCTCCAGAATTTCACTATTTTTTTCTAATTTAAGAGTTAAAAATTAGCTAAATTTTTTATAGTAAAATCTTTCCTTATTAGAAGTCATCAAAATTAATAACAACCAATACTTTTTCCATTAGCTTAAGAATTCCAAATCAACTAAATTTGATTTTAAAAAGATTAGAAAATCTAGAAATAAATAAAAATCCGTTAGAATAAGAAAAATTTAAGAAGTATCAGATTTTTAAAAAATTTAAGTACGTAATAAGAATGTAATTAATAATTTTATAAATATTTGACTTTAAAAATAAGGAAAGGTTTTAAATATATATATATATAAAATAAATAAATAACCGTAACACAAATATGTTTCAAATTGATACGTCTCTCTTAGTCTGTGACAATAAAGGAAAGAGGTACTATATGGCAAAAGTAAAAGTGATGATCCATCAACCACTTGAAACTTTCGGTGGTAAAATACATATGTGTATATATTGATATGTACATTATCTATATCTATTTATACTATATTAAAAGTGTGAAGGGCCTTAAAAATGTTGTTTGAACTTTTTGCCCTTCGTTAAAAGACCTGCAATAGACAAAATCGTTTGTTTACTATTTTTCTTCAATTATTGTTATTTATAATTATCATAATATTTAATACTTTAATTTCAATTAATTTTTAATAACCTACTTATGATCCTTTAAACCGTAGGACTTTAGTGTTTTATGTTATCTTTCTCTTCCTAAGAAATAGATTAATTAATTAAAGGAAAAAGGGTCAAAAATACTCCTCTACTTTAGTTAATTGGCTAAGTTTTCCCTTTGTTATACTTTAGGGTCAAATATACCCCTACCGTTAACAAAGTGCATAAACATACCCCTGATTTTAACGATTGTCCACCATGGCCTAACATTTGATGAGGTGGACGCCACATGGCAATGCCACCTCACCCCTAGAGTTTTATTCCTTAATATTCCTTTTTTTTTTTCATTTCAAATTGGTTCTTGTTCAAAGATGAACAACAAAACCACATTCAGTTATCGCAAAGAGGAAATTGGTTCTTGGTCAAAGATGAATCAGAAAATCAAATGGGAAATTGGTTTTACTAAAAAACTACCAAAAGATTATCATCCTGGAAAAGTTGGGAGAACCATCATTGATTCATCCAGGAACAATACGTATCTTCTCAAAGAGGAAATTCGTTCTTATTCTAATGGATGCTGTCGTGTTTACAGAGCTCTCTATCCGAATATATGGAGGATACTGTCGAACTTTTCAATTCTGGCAATGTCACTTTGAAGGTCATCAATAGAAAAATCCACGAAAGTGATTGTCTGGAGCTTCAGCGCAGAATTGATGCATCGATAGGAGATCGTTCTTATTACACCACAATTGGAATCAAGAAAGTCTTCGCTACTGAAAACTTGTCATGTGTTTCATAGCCTTATATGTCACAGGGATCCAGGGGCGGATCCAGGATTTTCAGTGAGGGGGTTCAATAGTATATATACGGACTAGTTGAAGGGGTTCAGCCTCTACTATTGATACATAAAAAAAATTTTACCATGTAAAATAGTATAATTTTTCGACGAAGGGGGTTGGAATGCATGTACATCCGCCACTGCAGGGATCCCTTCATCATATTCTCTCTACTCGTCAAGATAAAAGATTGCCAGAGGAGTTCATCGCTATTGTTCTTGGAACAGTACTTGCTGCTCTACGAGTGAAGATTCATAATGGGTTGATTCCAAGGGCTCATAAGACTTTAAGTGCTGGAGATATCTTTATTCACACTACTAGTGGCCAAATGTTGATCAGATTAGCATATGAAGCATCAGTTTATGATTCTGAAAAGATCAATGTTGAGGAAGATTCAAATGAAGAAGCAGTTCAGTCCTCCTCTGCATTTTTGGCTCCGAAGAGAATTGCAAAATAGGGTGTTGCGCCAAAGGTGTTTGGAAGAGAAAATGATGAAGGGGTTGGACCAAAATCTAACATCTGGCTATTGGGAAGAATGGCACAGGAATTAACCTATGGAGTGGAAAAGAACACAGTTATGGTTTGAAGAGAAAAGTAAAAAAAAAAAGGATAAAATTTGAAATGAAAAAAAAAAAAGAATAGCAAGAAATAAAACTCTAGGGGTGAGGTGGCATTGCCATGTGGCATCCACCTCATCAAATGTTAGGCCATGGTGGACAACCGTTAAAATGAGGGGTATGTTTATACACTTTGTTAACGGTAGGGTATATTTGACCTAAAGTATAATGAAGGGTAAACTTAGCCAATTAACTAAAGTAGAGGGATATTTTTTACTCTTTTCCCTTAATTAAATTCCTTTTAGGTGCATGACTTCTGAATTTTTTCTTTCCTTGCACGTAAATATTAAAATTTATAAAGGAAATTTAATATCTGGGAACTTAACTATTTTTCACTTCAATTTTTGATACATTGATTTTATTCATATATTTTTGGTCATTTTTTTTCTGGGTCTTGCTCTCTTTTTAGTGTCTTTAGGAGTAGAAAACTTATGATAATAGTAAAATATAAGGTAAAAAAATTAAGAGTTAAGATTTTCTTTTATTTTTGATCTTCTGACCATTCTATGACTTTCTCATCACGTCAAAAGTTGTGCTTATCTCCTGCTTTGCAAAGAGAGCCTCCAGCAATTGCTTGAAGATGGAAGAGAGGTAAGCGTGTTTGCAGATCGAGTTTTTTTCGTGGAAGAGCTTTGTGGAAACAGACATATGTACATGTTGTTGGCTAAACTAGAGTTGAATATATATTTATTTTTATACTCTTAAGTTATTATGTATGATAAATTGGTGACCCAACACCTATTGATATGATTGTTTGCTTTAAAGTAGTCCATTGGGATAGTGGAGGAGGCAACCAGGGATAAATCCAGGATTTTCAGTGAGGGAATTCAGTAGTATATATACGAACAAGTCAAAGAGGCTTCAGCCTCTATTATTTATAGATAAAAAAAAAAAATTATCATGTAAAAATAGTATAATTTTCCGACGAATGAACCCCTGGAATACATGTACATCCGCCACCGAAGGCAACTAATGAAGAGTTAGTCGATGGAAGCGAAATCACAAGAAACGTTTCATATTTTAGTTCCTTTATGTTATAATAAATATCTATTTGAGTTTAAAAGACAAATCTTAATCGAAATTCAAAAGCAAAAAACAAGAAGGAACTAAATTTGATCAAGAACAACTATAAGAATATCATTTATGACTTTAATTTATGTTAAAAATTGACATTAAAATAAGACAATGAATTATTATTATCTTATTTTTAGTATCTTGTATCTATAATAACACTGACACATCGAAAAAGAAATGTTATGTTTGAAAAAAACGTACAAGCCATTTTATTTGTTTCATTATTCTGTAACAATAATAATTATTAATTTTTCACGCGAAAGTCTTCTGCAGTAATATGGAAAGGTGTGAGATCAAGTTGATTCCTGAAAAGATGGATCAGTAATTTGCTTAGGCTCCTTCTCTTTTTTGCAAAAGAACACTTGCCATAATTAACACTTAGAAATTTTCGAGTAATACTCATATTGTGTCTTTTTCAGTTTTAAGTTTATTCACTTTAGTAGACTTATTTTAACAAAGCTGTCGTAGGCTACTTTAGAGAACCATTAGGTTTTGAATATTTCAACAATTTACTTGTAGTTTATCGAACTGTCGATTGCGAAAGTAAACCTGTTTGTGATTTGAGATAATTTTTTTCTATTTTAGTTTGTTTTAGAAGTTAGTAATTATAAATAGTTGTATATTCATGTATTGTTGATAAATAATTGTATTTTGTTCTAGAAGTTTCCAAAATCTCTAGATTCCTCTCTTGATGACGGATTAAAGACGAAGTTCATAGCCGAATTTTTTTTTTTTTAAGTGTTTGTTATCAATTAAGGTATCCACTTTGATATTGGATAAAATTATATTTTATATATAATAATTATTGTTTTGTTTAAACAAAAGTTAATGAGAGTTTGGGAGCATTGTGTCTATCATAGTATTAGCCTCATACATGCATTTTCTTACTTTTGATATCTATTACAATCTATTGTATATTGTATTTCAATTACCGCATTATTTTATGCATTATTTCTCTAACTGCTTTCCTTGCTAATTGGCATGTTTCTTCACTATTGTATTTTTTTTAATAATATTTTCTCAATACGGGATACTAACATTGATATCATCATTGCAATGATTTTTGGAGTGGCAAAAAATAGCTTTATTATTAGAAATTTTCATAAATCCTCCACTACGTTGCTGTCTAGATTTTTCAAGCACGATAGTTTTTCAGTTTCCTTCGCCAAATTAAAACATATGTAAGTTGTTTTTTTGCTTCTAATCCGTATCTAATAATGTAATCCCGTTCTAAACTATAAATATTTTAGTGAAAATTATCCTAAATAAACTTATTAGATTGTTTATTACAAGTTATAGCAACACTTTTCAATAATACCTAGACTAAAGAAATAATTACAAGTTATAGCATCTTTTTAGATTTTTTTTTTACTTAAATATCCAAAAATTATTTTTTTAATATTCATATTATTTTCTTATTTATAGCATTTAATATTTATCACTCTTCATTAAATCTTTTGATAATTATAACAAGTTATATTATTGATATCAATGATTTTTTTTTTAATAATTAAGTTTCAAAGATTGTTTACAATTTTAAGGAATCAAATATGGTAAATATATTTGTTCACATTGATACTTGATTTTTAAATTTTTATCAACTTTAATAATTAACTTACTTTCTACAATTTATCACGTTTTACAGTGTTTCTTTGCCGATAAAAGTCTTCACTCTTAATCATATTTTTTTTCTTCATTTTCTTTTTCTCTTCTTTTGAGTTTCATGCGTATGAAACTTGGGTTTTGTAAGACCCCGCAAAATTCTTAGCTTAAATCAGTCCATTAAACTGGTCAGGGGGTCCCAGACTTAGAAAAAAAAATTCTAGCTAAGTATCAAGACTTAGAATCATTTTAGCCTTCCAAACTTGGAGGATTTTATTTCCAGCCTTCCCGACCTTAGTTTGTTGATTTTCAAATTGATTCATGATCAGGATCACTTGTAGGTCATGTCAGGCGAGTTTCAGAATTTTCGGACTTGCGTAAGGGAGAGTTTGGGTGCCCAAAATAGTGAAGGATCACGATAGCCCTGCGTCGCGAGGGCCAGTCAACCCAACTAAGGGTCGCGACACGATGGATGCTTGACCTGACCAGGGGTCGCGCCGTGATGGGTACTTGACCTAAGCAGGGGTTGCAACGTGAGGGCAGCCCAGTTCATCATTATTTTAATACGGGTTGTGGGGGCAAATAGTTCATTTTCCCCACCCTTATTCAGCCTTAACGCGAGATTAATTAGCTTATAGGTCAAAATAACATTCTTTACTCATAAACTCTCCCAAGAGCAATCCCTAGCCTCATCAAGTTCAAGAAGTCAGGTCTCAAGAACTCAACTCAATATTCTAGAAATCATTAATCAAGGTATGTCAAGTGTTCATCCAAGGGTCCCTTTCACCTTTAGAGCCCAAGAAACTATTTTTAAAACCTCAAGTGTAATGATTCATGAATTTCATGTTGAGTTTGGTAATATTCATATTTATAATAATTAATTGGGTTTCTAATTCATGTTTTATGATAAGCTTCATGTGGGATTAATTGATTTATATGTGTTATCATGTGAAATCACGTTAAAGCCTCCAAAATTGTGAATTTGGTGTTTGGAATTGTGTGCTCACATGTTGATAAGTATTATGTGCATATATTCTGCCTTTCAAGTGTTTGATGAGTTAAACATGCGAGTTGAATAGTGAAATTATATCATGTTAGCATGTATACAAGTTCATGCCATGCAAGTGTTTGTTGAAATGCCCCAATTGAATAAATGATGATCAAGTACTTAGTTTACATGTTTCAAGTTTATGTCATGTCTCTTAATTTATGCTATCGAGTCTTGGGGGTATTTAATACCCGACAACTTAACTGCTTACCTAGAGCCATGGTCAGTCATAGAATAATATCAGTCACGTCACGATCAGTAGGATTCAGTTAGTACAGACTCAGGAATCCTCAGTAAACTCAGTATCAGTCCAGTTCAGTATAATCAGTTCAACTCAGTATACAGTACAATCAGTAACAGATCAGTCCAGCCTTGTTCAGTTTAAAATTCAGTTCAGTGTCTATTCAGTTGGGAGTATGATTTAGCACCGAGTGAACCCAAGGATGGGGTCTCACCTACCAGTAGAGGGTGTGATCTTTAGAAGCAATCCTTGCATTTCAGAACTACGTAGCCAACGTAGATTGAGACATCAAACCTATTAGATGAGGGTTGATAAGGCGTTTTAACCTGTCGGTTGAGGGTCCCACCATTCTCATATGAGTACCTGCCATATGAAGGTATCTCTTCAATGTCTTTACCCGTGGCATGGTACTGATACCCATCCAATTGGGGTTACAGGTTGGACCCCAAATCTATTCAGAAAAGGGGCATGTTGGTTAGATGACTGCCTCCCACTATCTCAGTTTCCGACTCAGTCTCAATATGGAACTCAGTCCAGTTTCAAAGATTCAGGATTGTCCGATACAGTCACTCAGCTTGGAGTATAGTTCCACAGATTCAGGACTGTCAGATACAGTCGTTCAGTTATCAGTTATACAGTATCAGTAGACTCAGATATCAGTTGATTAGTATTCAAATTCAGTATTATCATGATCTCAGTTACAGTTCACATACTCATGCATGTATTTTCATTCAGTTATATTCATGTCATTCAGTTAGTATTGTTCATGCACATGAACTTATGCATTAAGCCTACCTCACTTTGCATACCAGTACTTTCAAAGTACTGACGCATACTTTTCTTTTGCGCTATGGTGTCTTATACCATAGGTTCAGACGCACGGGCTCCTGACCATCCTTAGCAGCCCAGCCTATTAGCAACAGACTTGTGGTGAGTCCTCATAGTTCGATGACGAAGTTATCATTTGAGTTAGCAATAATTGGTTTATTTTAGTAGACGGAGTTAGTTGGGGACTTGTCCCATTAACTCCACAGTTTAGACAGTATAGAGGCTTTTCAGACTATAGTTTTCAGACAGTTGTTCAGTTTTCAGTATTGATGTTCAGCTTTGGTATTGTGATACCTTATTTATTCATATTTCAGTGTTGAACCTTTCGACAAGTTTCCTCCTAAATTCCGTATATTTCAGTATTATTACTCAGTTATTGCAGCAGGTACTAGATATGGGTTAGCTTATGGTCCTTCGAGATTATGATCACCGTGTAGCATCGGGGGTACAGACTCGGGGCGTTACAGGTTTCCCAACATTCATTCATACTCTTGGATTAAGAGTTCTTCACTTTAGTTTTTTTTCTCGAGACATGTCAGAAAAATGCAAATTTGATTCTACTCCTAATAGAAAAAGCCATAGATTAATACAAGAAAATAGTTCGATTATTCTATCTAGATCCTCTTTTAATTTGGGATATTTTACTCCATCTCTATTATCAAAGAATATGAAGAAGGTAATTGAAGGTGAGTCTATATCGCATAATCAAAGCGAATTTTTGTCGGTCAAAATTGATTATGAAATTAGTTTACTGAAACAATATAACAATAAAGAAAAGAAAAAGTTTATGAAGATGAAAACTCTTAACGGATGCATTAATATTAGAGAAATAAAAAAGGTTAGAGAGAATGGGGGGGTAGGATTGATATCAATTATTAAGGTTAACTATATTTAAGAAAAGAATATTGTAGATAAGTTATATTAAATCTATATTTTTGGAGAATTAGTTGTAGTAGTGTGTTTCTTCTTCTTCAACATCTTTTGATTTTTTTACCTTCTTGTTCCTGCGACATATCAACAAACATCTATTGTTTCCAATCAAAATCTTTTATAAAATTTTGATATTTTTAGTCGAGATTGTATTTCTTAAAATTGATATGAAATAACAATTTGAGTATTTTACGTGAAATTCAAAAAAGACGTTTTGTCGATTTCTATGGAGGATTTTTATTGATTTTGAGGAAATGGTATATAAATTGATATCGGGTGGTTGTAGGATTTTATATCTATTTCATACACTTTTCATACAAATGTGACATGTAAGAAATCACTTTATGAACTAATTTCATTCAATTTATAATCTTAAGTATATCTTCTTAATTGAATATCACAATCACATTATATTCATTTCATATAAATATAACATGTAAGAAACTATTTTATAAACCTCGAATAGAATATTGATATTTCATATTGATTTTATAAAAGTTTCATACATGAAATAATTCAAAAACCTACAAGTTCATACACTAAAATAAATAATAGTGTATACTATTTGGTGAAAGTCGATTTCTGTACCAGCTTCTACAATCATTATACTCATTTCATATAAATATAACATGTAAGAAACTATTTTATAAACCTTGAACGGAATATTGATATTTCATATTGATTTTATACAGATTTCATACACGAAATAGTCTAATAAGTATATACAAGATAATTTTTACTATATTATGTTTATGAAAGATTCCGACCTACATTCAAATCCTTATTTATGTTGTTACCAACACAAATAAAGAATTGTTCAGTATTTTTCGTATGTATTTGATTACTAAACTATTGATTTTTCGAATAGAACAGATAAAATCAAAAGATTAATTGACTTTAACAAATAAAATATCATTAACGTCTCATCCTACTCCATGCATTATAAGTAGAGAATGTAACCTATCACCATCTATTAGATTGAATTACGACAAAATTATACTTATATCAGATTTTTTTTTGAAGAACAAAGGAAAAAATAGAAGAAAGAGAATTTCTGATGAAGAAGAAAAAATTGTTGATTGAATAATAATTATGGAAGTATGAAATCGTTTAGATGTTAATGAAATTGGAGTAACACTGTTTCAGAGAGTTTTTTTCCATCTTCTTTTGAGTTTCATGTGTATGAAACTTAAGTTTCCCAACATTCACTCATATGCTTGGATTAAGAGTTCTTCACTTTAGTTTTTTTTTTCTTGAGACATGTCAGAAAAATACAAATTTGATTCTACTCCTAATAAGATGAATACAAGAAAATAGTTTGATTATTCTATCTAGATCCTCATTTGATTTGAGTTTTTTTTTTAACCCATCTCCATTATCAAAGAACAAGAAGAAGGTAATTGAAGGTGAGTCTATATCGCATAATCAAAGCGAAATTTTATCGGTCAAAATTGATTATGAAATTGATTTAGTGGAACAATATAATCGTGTAGAAAAAAAGTGTATGAAGATGGAAACTCTTAACGGACGCATTAAAATAGGACAAATAAAAACGGTTAGAGAGAATTAGGGGGTGGGATTGATATCAATTACTAAGGTTAACTATATTTAAGGAAGAAATATTGTAGATCAGTTATATTAAATCTATATTTTTCTTTTTCTGAAATTATTTTGATATGCTTTTTTTTAAAAAATAAAAAATATATTTTAAATTTTTTTTAAAATGAAAGTTGCTATAACTTGAAACTAAAAAGAGTTGTTATAACTTGTAATAAACAATCTAATAAGTTTATTTAGTTAATTTTCTCAATATTTTAATGTGTTGGCTTCAGTTTGATTAGTTAGAATTTCTAAATAATCCAATTCAAAATTTTACCATGCATTACATTAAGAGTTATAATGTCTTGATGATGATTAGTTAAAATTCATGTGCAATGCACGTATCCTAGACTAATTATATTAACGTGTGAAAGATTTTTAAAAAGAACTTTCATACTTTATTAAAAATCTCCACAATAAATAAAATTATTTAATTTTAAATAATCAAACGTTACACGTGTGGTTAAACTAATCAGTTTTTAATAATGTATGCTCTTTTAAATAAATTATATTTTAAAAATTAATTCTACTTCATGAAAAAAGTTGTACTTCCCAATAATCTGATACATATTTTTTTTTTTTAAAAATAAATATTTTCTTAATTTCGTTTTTCTCGACCTCTATACTAAATTTAGATATTTCAATTTACTTGTTTATTTTCATAAATTAAAAGTGTTTTATTACTTTTTTTCTCATGTTAATCAACCTTACTATTAAATAACTAAAAAAAATATTAACAGTTAAATTTATAATTATAAAATATTATTAATAAAACTAAATTTATAAATTTAATTAATATTTTTTTAATAAATATGTCAAACTCAACAATTGCTATGTAAAATGGAACAGAAAGAGTACCCCTCCTCAACTGTAGAGAAGAATAAAGGTCATATGAATTTGGCGAAAGTTTGATAGGAAAGGTCTCTGAACGATTTTCTCTGTGTTAGTCTACATGTGTGCATTCTCTTTTG
>NC_061112.1:96284535-96308586 GCF_002878395.1 Capsicum annuum
CTGAACGATTTTCTCTGTGTTAGTCTACATGTGTGCATTCTCTTTTGGGAAAATACTTTAAAGTATTATTAATTGATCTCCAAGTTTGACTTGTATGAGGGCAATTTCATAAATTTGTGTTTTATTATTGTTGTTCCTGCGCCTCTTGGGGGACAGAATAGTTAAGCTAACATGACACTCTGATCGAATATTCTTTCACAACCCAGTACGAAATTCCCAAGTATTTTCCGCGCAATTGCATTGCAACAAGTTTCACATTTTAAAATTAAATTTTCATAAAACTGAATAGTATTTTTGTAATTCTAGGAATTGGAAAAAAAAAAATTACTCCATTCAATAAATAAGTGGTATTTTTAACATAAACAAATCTCTTTAGAAAGTCTTTATAAAATTCTCTTTAGTTAAGGAAAGTATTAAAATAAAATTGATAGAACAATCATTGGTGTCTTCTTAATTATAAGAAGACTTATTTAGAAACAAAATAAAAAAATTAAAATATTACTCCTTATTTAAGAACAAAGTAAATAGTTATTTGTAAAATTTACTCATATTTTTATTCCGTAAGATCATTGAGCATTAGAACAAATAAGCTCCAGGATGTTTTCCAAAAAAAAAAAAAAGCTCCTGGACTACCACCATTGTTTGAGACATAGTAATAGTTTTGCTTTTAACTCTTTATTTTGTTCTTATATATAAGATACTCTATCTGAAAATATTGCTATTATTTTTATTTAATTTGCAAGAAGCCTGAGAGATCAGTTCTTTTTTAAAAATAAAATTTGTTGGGGTCATAAATAACTCATAACTTAAATTCTTTTTTAAAAACTTATAAATTCTGCTAATTTGAGTTCCCCTGGTTGGTGAGTGATCTATTCGCATATCCTCAAAAAGACACAGCTCAACATTGCTAGTTGGTTCAAGAATTCTACTCATAACATTTTCTAGTGCAAATTTTTTGTACAAAATCATTGTGGTTTTGAGATATCAAAGAAAGAAAAGGGTGATTATGAAATTTGGGAAAGAATTTAGCATCCATTTAGAAGAAACCCTACCTGAATGGAGAGACAAATACTTGTGTTACAAGCCTTTGAAGAAGCTTCTCAAACACATTCCTCCTTCTTCCGTCGCCGATAATCCTCCTCCTCCTGCTCCTCCGCCGGTGCCGGCAGAGCTGCAGGATTGGTTTATTAGAATTCTCAATGAGGAACTCGAAAAGTTCAACGATTTCTACGTCGATAAAGAAGAAGACTTCATTATCCGCTTTCAGGTTTCCTTTTTTCGTTTATACATTCTGATTAATTATTTTTTTGGTGTGAAAAGATTGCGTGATTTTTACGTGTGATTAGTTTGATTAATTTAAGTTTAACAGGAATTTTTTACTGTAGATAAAATCAGTTTATAGTTTCCTGTATTTCAATTATTTGGTTATCTAATGCCTTAATTCTGGATTAGTTGTGGTTAGCTACATGAATCTGCTTGTATTCATTGCGCTTTGTTCACGTCCGGAAAACCTATATTTTATCGGAATTGTTACGTATGATTTCCGTAAATTGGATCAAAATGTTAGCATTTTGATTGATCCCGGAATGTGAGGCTTTTTAAGAATATGCTTATGGTATTTACTGGTCCTATAATTCGTAGCTTATTGTTGAAGGGAGGGATAAATGTACTGTCATTTTTGTGAGTGAAATTTAGTTTCAATTGACCCTTGTGGTCCGGGCCTTCCTTGGACCCCACACATAGGGGGGCTTTAGTGCACTAAACTGCCCTGTAGTTTAGCACGTGGGTGAGAATAAGGATGGAGGAATTGAAAGATTAGGGATTTTCATAGGGATTTTGGTGAAGTCTATCTTTTGGATGTTTGATGTGCTGCTACAGCACGTAGATTTTGATACTACAGATTTGACTCAATGTCAAACAGGCCAAAGGCTTAGAATGACATGAGTCAGGGATCCAGAATGACTTCATTGATTGATCATTGCACAAGAGTTGAGCTGGTCCGACCTCTTGTGCCGAGCTAGCTACCTAGTAATTTACAACCACTACTCTATCAGTCTATCTAGCCCAAAGGAATATGCTATCTGTGCTTTTTGTTTTGATCTTGTACCTTAAAGTGTAGACGAAGAAGGAAATCATTATTTGAATCACAACAAAGGCCCAAAAGATGCAAATGCAACTACAGAGAGTTTAAGAGCAATACCAAAAACTTATGGTCCCTGGGGGACCTCAGATGGATGGTTCAAGTAATTGAAAGGAGATATATACTTACCACATACCCCACATATAGAAGCAAATAATTGGGGTGCTGGTGGAGGGTAATAGTAAGACTGGAGTTTCCTGGAGAATATTCTTAGTAAAGCTGAGGGATATAAAAGCATCTTAATGGCATATTCTGCTTGCTGCCTTTATAATTTGTTGAGCTGAGTTGACTAAGGAAATTGTCACACACTAAATATCATAATATCTCTGACTTTTTCACACAACACTGAAGCTCCTCCACTTACCTGAGCAGATTCTCTAGAGAAACACTTGTAACTTAAGGGTTAGTATGGTATGCGGACTAAATTATCCTGGGAGTATACTTACAGTCACAGTCCTGATGAGATTATAATTCCTGGACTAATTTATCTCATTTGGGAGGTTAGATAAAATAATCCCAAGTTGGATGGGATATCCCAGGATTATGCCTAAAATAGTATTTATACTGTGTTTGGTTGACGGTATAAATTTGTCCCATCTAGTCCCACCTTATCCCACATACCAAAGGACCCTTAAATGTTCACTTTTTCTTCAAGTTCAAAGAGAAAATCATTATATTTGGCAACTTGGAGTTGGGGTGCTCAACTTAACTGCTAGGTCAAGCCACCTATGATCCTCCCCACATCATAGGTACAACATGGGCACCCTAGGCATGGGTTGCCTAAACAAGCAGGGAGCTTTGAGAGCTGATCATTTTGCTAGTTTCTTTGAATTGTTGTTTCATGATTATTGCTCAGCTTGGAGACTAGTAGATCTAGACTGTTTTTGTCTTGAGCTAGGGGTTTATCAGAAACTGCCTCTCTATCTCACCTCTAGGTAGTGGTATAGACTGCGTACACTTACCCTCCCAGACCCCTCTTTGTGTGATTATACCGTGTATGTTGTTGTTGGAGACTAGTAAAGTTTGGTCATTTCTCCCTTTGTCCTACTACTTCGGATGGTGGCTTCCCAATTAATAGCTATCAAAATTTGTTTGATCAAGTTTACGTAACAATCAGATTAGTTCTTTACCTTAAAATAAATCAACTGTCAAATTTGTTTTAGGATTTTGACCATATTATCAGCATTGCTGTGGTCCCAAGTACTAGATTAAATAAGAAAAACACTCATATATTGAATACTATAAGAGAAAATATTAAATATTACTACAATTTATTGACTTTTATATGACTTTGATAACGAGGGACTGGCATTGTCTGCTTTGTACAAGCTTCTTGTCTTGTTGGGACACAAAGGTAATGGTTACAATTATTTAAATAGCACTTCCATTAATAAAAGTCAAGATGTTTCACGCAATCATAGTATAAACATAAACTTAAATTGCAATCAAATTATTAATGTACTTACTGTGTAAAACACCACATCAAATATTTAAATCTCATGTTGAGTAATAAAACTAAACATTCAGTATAAGCAGTGCATTCTTTCTGTCAAATATCAGTTTTGTTCTTTGTAGTTCCTTATAGTCTATGCTTCTCGGTCTGTTAGATATATTTTTAGTCTAACTTAACTAATAAATCAAAATAGTCCCATAATACAACGTCGCGTACTTGCCCATATTACTTACATGGGTGACCCACATCTACTCGTGCCAATTCCAAAGCTGCTCCCATTCCTCAAAGCCCGGCTCCAGAGTCAACCCCTCCTTTGGTCACTTCATGAGGTGTACCAGTAGTTAGGGAATTGCCCGGATAATGAACATTTCAGTTGGTTGATCATAAACTTAGAAGATTAAGTTTCTTTTGAAAATTATTGGATCCAATGATGACGTTGGCCTTTAACTTTTCTTCATCTGGATCAGAATATGATGGATTTCAAAACAGTTGGGAGTGGGATTTTCGTAATTCTCTTATCTGGTACGTTAGCGTGTAGGGCTCTGAGTGGAGCATTGTCATCCATCTTAATCCAGGATCGGGATTGGTACTTGGTGACAGGAGTTGTTATATAATACCTGGTGTCAGATGTAACCAAGTACCTTTAACATATTATATATAATATGCAGGATTTCTTTATCCCATCAGCCTTTACTGCACAAGGCATCATGAGTAAATAATAGCATAAAGACAGGAATATGGCTATCATTCACGACAACTTTTTCTGAGTATTGCTATGAAATGTGCTATCCAAAGTTGTCAAGTTTTAGTATGAAGCTCGTTAAATTGCATATGCAATCTGCAACTGTCCCATTCAGGCCTGAATATACAATATCATATTTTGATCTCACATTCAATGGCATGAAAGTCTACTGTTGTCATCCAACCGTGTTTGTGACCAAGTTCATCAATTACAAACATTACTTATTTTGCGACAGAAATGGACAGTCAAGTAACTATCAAACTGTCTACTTAATGAAATGAGTTATGGTAGTGTAATGATTCCGGGAAAGCTGTGGATGGGTTCACGATGATGCAAGGACTGAAGAATTGTGGCAACATGATGGACGATTAGATGGACGCGACTGGTGAATGTGAAAATGGACGGTGTTTTCTTTTTTCCTTATCTTAATGGAGAGATAGGCATTGGAAGGATGCAAGAATGAGTGCATAAGATATCAAATGTGGAAACAAAATGAGAGTCATCATATAGCAGTATTATTGATCTCTTAGTTCTCAAATATATTTTTAATAGATAAGGAGCGAGTCTCAAACTGTTTTAGTGTGGGTTTTGAGTTTTTTCTCTACTTATATAACAGGAGCTGAAGGAAAGAATAGAACGTGTGAAGGAGAAGGGTGGCCAAGATGGAGTTCTTGCAACAGACAATGAATTCAGTGAAGAAATGATGAGCATCCGTAAAGACTTTGTTTCCATACATGGGGAGATGGTTCTTCTGAAAAATTATAGCTCATTAAATTTTGCAGGTACTGAGCTTGTCCGTCGCTTTTCACCTTGCACTTCTAATAATTTGTTACCATTGATAATAATGTGTTTCCGGCATCATAGTGCTCCGAGCTTTAGAGGAGAAGCTTAACTGTGTTAAACACAATTATGACTAGTCATGAGTTGGCCTTGTTTGCCAGGTGAAATTTACATCATCCCTCTCTTCCTCTCTCTTCAACACCCATCAGTTGCCGTTTTCCCCTCAAAACCTTCTCTCATTCATACTTTTCTTCTTCCACCAAGTCCTCCCAAAACCATCCTTTTCCCAAGTCACACGTCTCTGAGATTCTTACTCCACCTTCTCCACTGTTATTGATTCCTTATTCCCTATTTGACTCTTACAAGCAACTCATCGAAACACATAAACTAGGTAAAGATGCAGCTTAATTTCTTCAAAGTTTGGGCAATAGCTGCACAAAAGATAGAGAAATGGAATGCAACTACAAAATAGTTTTTGACTATTACAATTTATTCCAAGTTTTGTGATGCCGTCTTTTTTCCCACTTCACGCCACATTTTCATGCAGTTTATTGTTTTAACACATGTCCTCCATCTCCGAGTTTTCGTTTTCTCCAATATCCTTTTCCATTTTCTTGTGATGATTCTTTCTTCCTCAATTCTCTTCCTCTACTTCTAAATCCTTGGACCAGTTCACTTGTTCTTTCCGATTCTGCTAAGTTGCTCGGACTCTCCAAAAATGCTGCCGCACCCGTGTCGGATCCTTTAGAAATACACTATTTTGGAGGATCCGACATGCACCCGTAGACATTTTTTAAGAGTCTGAGCAACTTAGCGATTCTGTACATTAATTTTTTGAATTGATTACACGTCATTTGATATCGTCAAGAGCCTTGTAGTAGATATAATAAGATGGTGCGGTCTTGGGATGAAACAAAGAGAAAATAGAGGAGAGGATGGGAAGCTGGGGAGAGAAGGAGAAGAAAGATAACGAGATGATGCAGTGTTGGATGAAAAAGGAGGGCTGCTGGAAGGAGAAAGGAAGAGAAAGTAGGAATGCTTTGAGGAGGAACACCGATGATGGGTATAAAGAGGAATAGGAGTGATGTAAAATTATGGGAGCTACTAGCTCTACTCGGCAAACAAGGACAACTGTCACACAGCTAGTCATACTTGAGTTTAATAGTACTAAAGTAAGATTTCTTGGTTTAGAGGTATACCTCGGATTTCTGCTATCCAATATTATGAAGGTCAAACTTTAACAATTTTTTGTTTCATTAGGACTTGTTAAGATCTTGAAGAAGTATGACAAACGAACTGGGGGATTGCTGCGTCTGCCTTTTACACAGGTTGCTCTTCATCAGCCGATCTTTACTACGGAGCCTCTAACGAGACTAGTCCGTGAGTGTGAGGATAATCTTGAGGTCCTATTTCCTTTGGAAGCAGAAGTTGTTGAATTAGCTGCCCCTGCAGGTGAACAGGTGGGAGCAACTTCATCTTATGCTTCCAATGTTCTCCCAGATACAACATTTCCACCGGTGGAAGAAAATGGGGATATATACAGAAGCACACTAGCTGCAATAAAAGCCATTCAGGGACTAAAGAAGGCAAGCTCAACATATAACCCGCTGTCATTTTCATCTATTTCTGGAAACCAAGATAATGACAGCCCAGGTGCTATAACAGCAGAAGACTCCGATTCTGACTCATTGGTTGCCTCTCAGAGTGGTGATGAGAAGAATCAGGAGGTTTCCAGTTCACCAAAATAGAGTTTAACCCATTTTCTTATGTTCATTAGAGTATAGTGCTGAAACTGTGCTCTCTCTACGTTGTGTGCTATAGTTCTGCATAATTGCTTACCCAATTAATAATATTAGGAATAAACTTAGCATGTTCTGGCAATCACAAAAGCTTGATGTCCATCTACAAGTGCCTATTTCTTTTGCAATTTGAGATGGCGCAACAATTTTTAAGCCTTGTATTCTGCCTTGGCCCTTGAGAGTGAAATTGTTTAACCTATGCACATTCTAGTCATTTCGAGCAATTTATGGATCAGTCATCAGTACATATGAATATGAGCATACTGAGTTGAGTATTTTGGTGATTGCTAAACATGTAATCCGACAGAATCCAGCAGTTAACATTTCAATCAAGTTTGGAGGGAGGTGATTAGGCATGATATGAAGTAGTTACAGCTTACAAAGGACCCTTGATAGGAATGCGTGGAGGATGCGGATTAGGATAAAAGGTTAGGGGGCGGAAGTGCGTCGGTAATAGTAGGGGAGCGATTTTTTGTGTCTAGAGTTTCTTGTTCGTGGTGTTGTGGTTGTAGTATTATCGTGTGGCTATTTTGCATACAGTACTAGTTTATATGCACTTAGTTTTGGTGTTTGTTATATTGTTAGTTTATTTTGCGTACCATACTAGTTTATATGCACTTATCTTTTGTGTTTGGTATACTTCTATCGGTCCTAAGCCGAGGGTCTATCGGAAACAGTCTCTCTACTTCTCCTGAGGTAGTGGTACGGTCTACCTACACTCTACCCTTTCCAGATCTCACTATGTGGGAATACACTGGGTATGTTGTTGTTGTTTTGAGTGAAGAGCTGGAGCTGCTTGCAAAGAGTGGTTGAAACATGCCCTTTAACTTGGTCGCAGTTCACATCTTTGACCTCAAACTTTGGATGTGCACTAGTAGGCAATTAAACGTGTATGAAATCGAACAAGTAAACGCACGTTGCATGTGGCATAATACATGTAGGATTTCATGTTGGACATGAATTGGCCACGTAAGATGCCATATATATGACACGTGTCTATTTGTTCAACTCTATGCAAGTTTAAGTGCCTACTTGTGCACATCCAAAATTGGAGGTCATAGATGTGAACTGAGGCCAAGTTAAAGGGTACCATTCTTTTATTTTTCACGTCTACACCTGTGATTTTTTCCCCATTGTTGCTTCCTAGCAAGGGGAGAAGATAAGTGTGTAGCTTCTCAACGGACCCTTGTGGCAATTCTTTCTTTCTTGGTTTAGCATGTGTCTTCTTTAGCTTCATCTTCTTCAAAAGATAAAGTAGGTAACTGACCGTGCCCAAGTGCACATGCAAGTGTACGTGGTCTTATCAAGTAATATGATGGCTTCAAGGAAGCCCAAGTATTGATCTCTCAGGGACTTGCGTTCGCCGCCTATCTTCTTCTAGTTTAACCAATTGAGGAGAGTAGCAAATAAAGTTGTAATTTTGTAAATTAAAACTAATCTAAACTAATGCATAAAATAAAATCTTGGACAATCAATGGAGTATAGCCCAAGGTTGACGCATTTCAAACAATCTTACAAATCTCTATTCCTATCGCAGTCTAATTGATTATCGGATTGTTGATTCGCAAGGTTTATGCTACGATTTTAGTCTCCTGACCTCAAATCTTTTATCTATTGAACATTGCAACTACAACTCCCGCAGAGATACAACAATTCTTTTAGATTCAATAAGTTATCTTCTTGCAATTGAACCAAACAAGGCTTCTAGGTATATTCCTATCCTAGATGCTAATTCAAACTCCTTATTTCATAAAAGAGTAAGAACCTTGTTCCTTAATTTCTTCATTCTATCCTATGATTCTCCTCTCGGATTCACATAGAAATATAGATTTATTCTAATGGTAGCTAATCATCAAAATAGTAAGCTCAAGAAATCAAGAACAATCCATAGGATAATCCACAATTAAACAACAATAAATAGTATTAAAGAGTATTCATGTTCTTAGCCTCGACCCCAGAAAGAGGGTTTTAGCCTTAAATGGAAATATTCATCATCCAATCCCTTGAAATAATGATACAAACTATAAAAAAAATAAATTAAAGAATGATAAAATCTAAAAAGAAGTTGTGGTATCCTCCAATGATGTTCCAAGTTTATCTAGGGTTTCCAAGAGGTCCCAAGATGATTAAAATGTGATTTAACACGTTATATTTATAGTAAACAAGTCATAAATCGACTTGGATTGGGTTTCCACGCTGTTTTCTTTCAGCTGGGCAGAGTTATCCCGATTTTGGGCATCAGCGCGATGCGGTGACATGCGAATTCACAGTTGTCAAAAAATCTGTCAAATATCAGTAGCTCGTCGCGATTTCAACGCGTCACGGAGCCTCTTTAAACCCCATTATTAGCTGCACGCACCTATGGGTCAAAAACTTGAGCCTTTTTTGAATCCATTGGTATTTTGCACGCCTTCATTGGCCACATATACAGTCGACACGCGTCCCATACATTTCAGGGGTCCAAAATGCGTTAGCTTGCGTCTTGTGCTTCCGTGGTTATTTACGAGCCTTTTTGAGTTGTTTCCACTTGATTTGAAGCTTGTATATTCTTCATATATCATCATAGTCCATTCACCAAGCATCCTATAGCATTAAACACAACAATTTAGAGTTCAAAACAACACAAAATCCTCAACGATGAACTAGAAACACGAGCTAAGCGTAGGCTAATTTCTCATTAAGCTTTAACTCATTGTTTTAACCCTTGACTTGATCCAATTGACCCTTGAACATTATAAACAAGTTGTTTCACATATAAATACATAATAACAACCTTGGTAACTCATTAAGACACATTAGAACCCAACACAAGAGACTAGACAATATCTAGCTCAAGCTAGTCACACTAGTTTTCTTAGTTGAACTCTAAATGGTCGAATTGAATCAAAACTTGTGTGGAAATACCATTAAACATTGTGAACACATAATTGCTCATTTATATTAAACATTGTAAACACATACTTGGACACATAATTGCTCATTTATATCACTATTAACATATCCATAATAATCATCCTCAAAACAAGGCTAAATAAGCTAGAATAGTAGCGCTAGAATGCATAAATTCACCTAACATCAGTAACTCATTATATAATTATATGTCTATGTATTACGCTTTTCAAATAAATGATAAACAAAGAAGTGTCATTATGGGACTGTTTTTTCCCCAAAATTTTCCATTGAACTAGTTTTTGATTGCAGTTAACCTTCTAAATTTATAATGTGACTTTATTTTATCTTTTTTATCATTTTTTTTCAAGTATCGATTTAAAACAAATTGGACAAGGAAGTTTCTATCGCATTTTCCATGTGACAGTACAATAAGAAATCAATGTTAAACTCTTGGAACTTTGAAAAGAGAGTAAAAGAGCTTGTATATATCCTTCTTTCAAGTCAAATGACTTTGCAAAGGTCAGAACTTATATTTTTTAATTTTGATGAAACACAACAACAAGAGAACTTTTTATGGCATAGTTTTGCCTGAGAAGTCTGGGATTTTATTCAAGTAAAAAGAGCAAAATGCCTACTAATACAAATTACTGCCAACATTTCCTTACATGCCAGCTTTTATTACTAGTAACTAATAATATGGCATTAATCTGGAACAGATGACAAAAGCACTCTGCTTAATCATCAGTGCTTGGAATGAAACAAAACACTGTGAAGACATGCCAATTTTTATTTACTACAACTTCTATCTACTATATAACTTCTAATAAGGCATGAAGCTGTGGTGCAGGTGACAGAAGCACTCTGCTCAATCATCAGAGTAATCTCGATGGTGGCGATGCTTGTGGCGTTGTTTCTTCTCCCTGTCTTCGTCAGAGTCATCATCACCCTGCCAATTTATCAGATAAAATCAATGGAAGCTGAATAAAACTTTAGGTTGATGCTACCGAATACAGATAAGCGAACTAAAAGTACAAAACTGAGTTACATTCCATTGTAGTCATGCCATTCAAAAATAAGGAAGAGTAATCAGGTACTTACATATTTCTTGCGACCATAACCTTCATCATCATTGTCACACCTCCCATAGCTGGGTTTTCTGTAGTCCTCTTCCTCAGACCTTCCATAACTAGGCCTCTCAAATGATGTCCCGTACCCTTCGCTTTCCGTTGTGTCGTAGCTTGAACGCCCATAACTGGTTGATTTCCCTCCGTAGCCATACCCACTGTCTTGTTGCTCTCCGTAGTTCGTCTTCTTCCCATATCCACTAGATCCATACTCATCAGAGTCCGTCCTTCGCCCATAACCTGACCCGTATTCTGAGTTCCTCGCCTCGTCATCGTTGTTTCTTCTGTTCCTTGATCCATAATCCGATGCAGGTTTACTCCCATATCCACCAGATTCATATTCATCCGAGTCTGCCTTTCGTCCGTAACCGTAACCAGACCCGTACTCCGAACTTTTCTCCTCGTATGAACTTTTCCTTCCATAACCAGAACCGTATTCTGAGGTTTCCTCCTCCTCATCATTTGTCCTTCTGTGCCTTGATCCATACTCATCGGAGTCTGTTTTTCGTCCATAACCAGATTCACCATACTCACTTTCTCCACCATAACCTCCTCCACTTGGACGATTCATCCCAGAATTACGACGAGGATTCTCATCCCCATCCCCATCCCCATCCTCATCCCCATCCTTAGATGGACGGGAACGTGACGGACGAGAGTTGTGCTTGGGCTTGGGCTTAGAATAGCTCTGGTACTCGTTATCAAGAGCTTCATCAGCATAGGCAGAGGGTTCAGCAGAGGAAGTGTAATGAGGACGATCATAGTCGAAATCATCGGATTCCGACGTGGGAGGATAGCAAGTCTCATCGGAAGGTGGAATTGGCCGGCCATATGTCAATGAGATATCGTAACCACCACCATACGGAGTCTCATCATACTCATCAAATTCAGGGACATCGTCACTTTGACGGTAGCCTTTTGGGTAGTAAGACATTGTTTATGGTAATTCTTTCCAAGCTTAATTTTAATTTCCTCTTTGATTAGAGATGTGAGAAGGTGGAAATGCTAACAAGAAATATAAGCAGTTAGTTAGTTAGTTGAAACAAAACATAAAACGGGGAAAGTCGTTTGCAAGTTGTTTGTATTGGGAAACACAAAAGGTTGTTATTTGCCAAGGATCCGCACTACACGGCAGCCTGCTAAAAGACCCACTTTCAAGATTATTTTGTGTTTGGTAAGTGTAAGCCAACATTACTTGGAGGTATTACAAAACCCTATTGTTACATCTATTACTAGGGAATACCATCTGGATTATTTTGTCTTAAAAAAAAATTGAAGTTCGAAATGTGATTTTAGTTTTCTTCGGTCATAAATCAACTTCTATGTGAAATAGGGTTTGAGCGAGCATTTACCGTAATATAACTGAGTCATACATCAACTTCTCAAAAAAGAAAAAAAATAAAATTGTCACGCATGAATTGAATTATGGTCATCAATTGGCATGGCAACGACAGTTGCCACAGGGTTGTCTGGTATGCAACATCAAGTGAGATATCTCAGGATTAAGTTTGAAATTAGGATATATATTGATTTAATTGACGATTTAAGTTTATCCTGATATAAATGAAAATTCATGTGAGCATTTTAATATTTTTGTTAAATATGACTCTTAATAAAATGTTTTTTGTACTGCATATTAAGTGACTTTCTGTTACATTGCTTTTTAGTGGCTAAGTGACTTTCTGTTACATTGTTTTTTAGTGGCTTTATAAGTTACAATGACTATTGTAACTAGGGGCTTTGAGTTGTAGGTGACAAAAGAGTTTTAAAATGAGGTGTAGGTGATACAAGTCTTAAAAATTAAGTGGAGGTGACAAATACTTTATTATGGATTAAGAAAGTTGGGTAAGTTTGAGAATAGCTCAGAAATTTTTAAATTTACATTTTGATCCAAATGTTTACCTAATATAATGAAAACGGAGGAAAAAAATGTGTGTTTCTCTCTCTTCTCATTCGTTGTTGTTTTCACTCTCTTAGCGATTTTTGTTGTTCATTGCTGCTGCTACTTTATTCATCATTTTTTGCTTCATTATCATCTTCATCTTCTTCTTGTTGATCATTGCTATTGTTGTTGTTGTTACCGCTACTGTTGCTATTTGACCAATTTCTTAGGTCAAATTTTGTTTCGAACAACACTTTCCACTTTGGCATTACTTCATAGGAGACTTTGAAAAGTCAAATTATGATTTTTAGTTGAATTGTTCATCTGGGTAACTGCTATTGTGTTGTTTTTTCAATAATAGATAGCACGCGAACATGAATGCAACATAAGAGCCATCTGTTTAAACAGATCAATCATCTGTTGCGACAGATGAAACATCTGTTTCAACGGAAGACTCATATGTTAGATTCATGTTTATGGTTCTATAGTGCCGTAACATGAATCGAACAGATGGGTCATCTGTTTCAACATATAATCCATCTGTTACAACAAATTAGTTATCTGGTACAACATGATAAATATCTGTTGCAACAAAACCTGAACTCGATTCCAACAGACGTGTTGTCTGTTGCAACAGGGTACATATCTGTTGCAACATATTATTAACCTGTTGCAACAGAACATGAACTCGATTCCAACAGACGGTAAATATCTGTTGCAACATATTAGTAACCTGTTGTGATAGAACCTGACCTCGATTCTAATAGATCATCGTCTGTTGTAACAGGTAAGTCATCTGTCGCAACAGGTTAATAATTTGTTACAACATGTCACTCATCTGTTGGAATCAGCTCTAAAGGTGCCTTAGTACTGTAACATCTATCCCAACAGACACTTCATGTATTGCAACAGATATATAGTTTGTTGCAACATATGATTCACCTGTTATAACAAATAATTCATCTGTTGAAATCAGCTTCAGGAGCGTAACATGGATCCCAATAGGTAAGTAATTTGTTGCGATTGATCACAACAGTTCTTCTCAATCGATACAGTCTGGCAATCTTCAAGACAATGGGATCGACTTTTTCAGTGGAATGTCATTTAAGGACAAGAAAGAACTATCTACCACTTTGTTTATTTCTTGCTTGAAAAAAAAATTCAGAATAAAGAAGGTGATTAATTCGAGCAGTGTCTTTAGCTACAAATGTGCTAATCCGAATGACAAGTGGTGGTTGAGAATGGTGAAGTACGTAAGTTCTGACAGATTCGTCATTCATAAACATGAAAAGCATCAGACATGTGGTTCAGAGCACATCTTGGGCCAAAATCCTCATGCCACGGCAAAGGTCCTCAGTGAATATTTCAAGAGTAGTTTCCCCGATGGCAAAGGCCTTTCTATAAGGGTTATGTCCAATCAACTCCTTACAGAATTGGGTGTCCTGGTCAGTTATTGGAAGATATATACGGCCATGGGGATTGCCAAGGACTTGGTTAGGGGAACACACAAGCATAGGTATGCAGTCTTAGATGCCTACCGTTATTTGAGTCCACAAATTCCGAAAGTAAGACGGCATTGCATGTTGATGAAAATGAAAGGTTCAAGTGTTTTTTTGTATCCTATGGTGCTTGGATTCAAGGTTTTCGACATTTGAGAAAAGGCATAGCCGTCGACTGTACCTTCTTGAGGAGCACGTATAATGGAGTTCTGCTAGCGACAGTAGTGTAGGATGTGAAGAATCACATCTTTCCTGTCACTTTTTGTGTAGCGGACAAGGAATGTGATGCCTCTTATGAATTTTTTTTAACAACTGCGAAACTGTGTCGAAGATACCGAAGAGTTGTGTTTTGTTTCAGATAGGCATCCAAGTATTTCAAAGATGGGTTCAATTTTCTTCACTTCAGCTTACTTTGGTTGTTGCATCAGGCATCTTGGAGAGAACATTCGGACCAACTATCACAATGAAAGGGTCGTGACCCTTTTTTATAGAGCAGCTAAAGCATATAGTAGAGAGGAGTTTTTAGACCATTTCAATCAAATAATGGATGTGCATCCCAAGGTAGCAAAACTTCTCGTACGTGTCGGTTTCGAGAGATGGAGTCGGTCATTCTGTCTGGCAGATAGATACATTCTTATGAATTTAATGTCTTGTTTGAGTTACAAGTTTAGTATGGTGTCGTACTAAGTGATTCTTTTGTATAGGTACAATATTATGACATCAAACATAAATGAATTGGTGAATTCATTGTTTGGCGATGAAATAGAATTTCCCATCAAGGCTCTGTTTGAAATAATAAACAAGAAGTATGGCCAATTTTTTAACGAAAGACGTGTGCAGTTCGAGGGTCCAAGAAGAACCCCATTTGTTCTCGAAATCAAAAAAATAATATCAACAAACATCAGTTTGGGGAATAGGTTATTATCTCATAAAATAGCATATTACAAATTCAATATCACCGGTCATGGTGATGTTGCCACGATCGATCTTCAAATAAGATCTTGTACGTGCGGAGTTTTTGACTTGGACAAAATACCCTGTCATATGCTATGGCAGCGGTTTGAGCTCAATATGGTCCAAAATATGGACCTAAAGTTTACGAGCACTCCTCTCAATATTATACGGTGGAAAAATATAAAATGGCATATGGGCATATTATTTCGGTGCCTCCCGAAAAATCTTAAATTGTTCCTGCAAAGTTTTTGGGGAGATTAATACTTCCTCCATATATTGACCCAAGCACTATCAAACCGGGAAGAAAGCCATATAAGAGGAGGCGTGGAGTCGGAGAATCATTTTCATCAAGAAGAAACAAGTGCTCCGTATGTAAGCGCACTGGCCATAAAAGAACTAGATGTCCGGATCATAATCCACCATGATCATTGTAATTGCAAAAACTTGTGTTGTTGTTTGTTATGGACTTTTATATATTTAATTCCATTATTGTGAACGTAATGTTATCATTTATTATATATAAAATATCTTTTTTAATAACTTATGCATCAATAAAAAGAGGCAATATGAACTAATTACATAATACAACAGGCCACAATTATTTTCAACAGATTACCCATCTGTGGCAACAGATAGACATTAGCTGGAAGAACACAACACAATTTCATCAAACTAGAATGTTTTCCTCCAACAGATGGATAATCTGCTGACAGAAATCCAACCGATCTGTTCCAACAGATGGTCCATCTGTTGAAAGAACTGAAATATCAAAATTGCTATTGCTAGTGGATTCAAAATTGTCCTTACGGCTCCAACAGTCGACATGTTAACATGTTTAGAAGAAGGAATAGACAGAATGAAAATTAAATAAGAATTAAAAATCCAAAGTCGACCAATAATAAATTTTTCATTAAACAAAAAACAAAATACATTAGGTATAGATCCGATATAGAATTAAAAAAAAAACACATTCTAATTATTATTATTATCAGCGGCAGCATTATTGCCAGCCGACCAATCTTCAAGAGACAGAAGCAAGGCCCTCCTAAGCTTGCGAATCTCCATGATCATCCAGGCTCTCATGGCAGAAAACTCCCACCGCAGGTCGTGAACCTGCGACTCAAGTTCTTGAACAGTGTCTTGTAGAATTGCAACGTCCCAATTTGCATCAGCCATATCTAGAACACGCATGAATTGACAAAAAAAAAACATAAAAGTAAAGAAAAGAGTCCGAATGTAATACAATGTATACTATGAACTGGTAGATTTACACAGAAAAAAAACTTACCTCAACGAGAAAGGAATATGCTCTTTGAAGAGAAGTGGTTAAAGATGTAATCCGAAAAGTCAAAATGCAAGAAATGAATAAAAGTAGAGGGACCTATTTATAGAGGATTGAATTTGAATATGTTAGGCAAAAAGGCACGACTGTTCAGGTCCATTGTATTAATACATTCAAACTGCTAGCTTTTTATTTTTTGTGAAAAGACACGACTTTTTCTTTACATCCAAACTTCTTATCTTTTACAAATGTTTCATAACAATCGTTATTATTGAGCTGTTGCAATAAATCGTTTAGGCCAAAAGGCACGACTGTTCATGTCCATTGTATTAATTACATTCAAACTGCTGGCTTTTTATTTTTCGTGGAAAGATGCGACTTTCTTTTACATTCAAACTTCTCACCTTTTCAAAATGGTTTGAGACTTGATAACAACCGTTATTATTGAGCTATTGCAATAGATCATCCATCTGTCGTAATAGATTTACCATCTATTGCAACAGATGATCTATCAAAACAGATTTACCATCTGTTGCAACAGATGGATTGTATGTGCAACAGATTTACTATCTGTTGCAACATCTGTATTATTTTTTGTGACAGATGGACCATCTGTTGGAGGAGATGTTTTGATTTCTTCTAACAGCTGATTCATCAGTTACAATAGATGGAAAATTCAATTCATCAGTTGTTTTAAATGTTTTAGATAAAAAGTCACAACTCGTTACCTCTTTTTTAATAGTTATCACGTGTGTGGAGATGGTTAAACGCTGTCTGATCTATTGCAATAGATTTACCATCTGTTGCAATATCTGTACTATCTGTTACAATAGATGGAACATTTGTTAGAGGAGATATTTTGATTACTTCTAACAGTCGATTCATCAGTTGTAACAGATGGAGAGTTTGATTCATCAGCTATTTTGAATGTGTTAGATAAAAAGTCATGACTTTTCACCTCTTTTTAATAGTCATCACTTGCGTGCAGATAAATAAACACTGTCTGACATGTCTTGATAGGGTAGGAAGAATAAGGTTCGTGCAGATGAATGGATCCATTTTCATGCGTGGGAGTTATGTATTATAGATAAGGCTACCGTGACAGACACACATAAATTATAATGATTTTGTGAATGCAATTTTTTACCGAGTAGACATTTATCCTTCAAATAAGATCTTGCATTGTACAGTTTAATTTGATAGGTGAGAACTAATAAGGCTGAAGGGTTTCAAGACGGTGGTGTCGATACCCTGTTACAATTTAATAATGGTTTATGCTCATAATTTTTGTGTTAAGTTTAGGAAAACGTTCAAGTATTTGGCGGCAGTGTAAATATCCAATAGTGATTGGATCGATTTTAATGGCTCAATGGACTTCTTAAAAGGCCTCCGAAGCCTCACACTGCAACAAACAATGATGGAACCAATAGAAATTCCTCTGGTCCAAATTTATATGAATGAGTTGCTCGATGAGACTATTATACAGCAGAAGATGCTTGGGAGAATACCTGTGCGGGAAGGGAGAGGTAGAGAAGACCATATATCATCTCAAACCCTATTTAAGAGGAAACACAGAGAAGCAAGTAAGGAACTTCTAGCGAATCTGGCCAATGAAATTGATATAAGAAATGAAAAAACTGAATGAGCTTCAAATGTGGAAGTGTATCCAAATATAAAAATATGTCAGTCGTTGAAGAAAAAAAGAATAGTCAAGAAGACTGAAGCTGGTCACTTTGCTAGAGACTGCAACTAGCGAGCATGGCCTTAATGAAGACTAGGACCAGATATCTAAGAAAGCAACTTCGCCAGCACAAGAGATTGATAAGATTTTCATTCAAGAATGAAACCCAAACTAACAACTCCAGAATTAAAAATAAAAGAAGCCAAGACGTCAATTTCTGAAGTCTAACTTGCATCCCATGCCTTCTGTTTGTGGCTATGATCAGGTCAATGTCAGTAGAAACAAATAGGTCTGAAGTTGGGTAGAAATCTCATGCCTTGTTATTTCCACTGTCTTTGACCTGACCATAGCCATAAAAAGAAGGCATGGGATATAAGTTTAACTTGAGAAATTGCCACCTTAGCTTGATCCTTTATTTTTAATTCAGGAGTAGTTGGTTCAGGTTTCAATCCTGACCAACAATCTTACCACCTTTCGTGCTCGCGAAGCTTAAACTTTATAGGTAGGGTCCTGTATTTTGTGGGTCTTCATTCAGGCCATGCTAGCTAGTTGCAGTCCCCGAACAAAGTGCACAACTCCAGTCCACTTGGGCATTTTTCTTTTTTAAGAACGACTGATGGATTTTCATTTTTGGATACACTTTTACATTCGCAACTCATTCAGTTTTTTCATTTTTCATTTCAATTTCATCAGCCAGTTTCGCTCCACTTTTCTTCCTACCTATTATTTCTTCTTTAATAAGGTCTGAGTTAATATATGGTCTTCTCCACCCCCATTCCCGCACAAGTATTCTTACAATAACCTTCTGTTGTATAATAGTCTTTGGACTAGAGCAATAACTATATTCACTTCCATTCTTGTTTCCAGTAGTGCGAGGCTTCGGAGGCCTTTCAAAAGTCTATTGAACCCTTAAAGTCAGTGCAATCACTATTTGAATGTTTACACTACCACCAAAAACCTTAACCCTTCTCCAAACTTGACACATAAACATTATCAAAATCTTCATTAAACTGTAACAGGGTATCGACACTACCTACTTGGTCCCTCGGTCTTACCAGTTCGAACCTAACAATTTTAACTGTAAAATGTCATATCTTGTTTGAAGGATTAACGCCTGATAGGTAAAGAATCAATATTTACAAAATCATTGTACTAGATGTGTGTTTTCACTATAGGTTGATCAGTAATACATACCTCCCACAAATGAAGTGGTTCCATCTGCAAGCATTTTATTCCTCCGAACCTATCTCTACTCTAGCCTTTAATGCTGGTCGGGCAAAAATTGATTCAGTTTTACTTCCTTTTATCTGCAAACGAGAGAAATACATTTGATGACAAACAAGAGAAGAACAAAAAGAATATTACAAAAGGGTAACACAAAATTGAATGAATCAACATATGACCAATCTGACACAACAGATTCCCATCTGTTCAACCGATGAGGCATCTATTGCAACAAATGGATGACATGCTGCAACAGATGGGTCATCTATTGGAATAAATCAAACCAGCCTTGCTACTGGTTTGATTTCTTCAAACAGTTGGTTCGTCTGTTCCAACAGCTGATTCATCAGTTGTAACAGTTGAGGAAACTATTGCAACACCACCAACAACAGCATCAACAATAAAGAAACAACATCATATGTTCTAACACCATCAACAATACAAACACTACATGTTCCAACATGACCACCACCCCCAACAACAACACCACCAAAGTAACAAACAAAAAACATAAAAAAAACTATACCGACAACAAGACTTTTAAAGTTCTCCCAACAGATGACTTTTTTTCACATATTTTAATAAAAACAACGGTTCGTTCATTCAAGACTTAAAAGTCACCTTTCCTTTAATTTTCTCAATAAATAGGAAACTGGTAATGGGTAAATCATTAATAACAACAGATGTAAATACCTAATTTAAATAACATACAAAAAAATAAGACGAGAAGGAAAGTGCAATAGTGAACCATACCTGTAATGTCAAAAAAGCAAAGGGATCATAACATATAGTTCAATCAAGAAAAGATATTGATCGGTTGAGATCCGAAAAGATCCTCATCCGAAAGAAGAGAGAAAAGAGAGGAAAAAAGAAGAGAAAGAGAGCTGAGAATAAAGAAGTGAGAGTATTCTAGCTATGGGTTTTTAATATTCATTAATAAATTTTGAGGGGCACGAGGAGACGGTTGTCATACCCTGTTTTGCCTAAGGTCAAAACAAACACGACATTATGGACTCTAAAAAGAATTAATTTAATGTACAAAGTCGCCACCTAATTTTTAAGGAAAATAAGGAAACCTATTTATTTATTTAACAAGATGACTTTATTCTAATCTACGAAACCAAATTAGATTCTAGGTAAGGGTTCAAATTATTCCGAAGGGAAGGAGTCAGGCACCCTTCAAAATCTACAAATGTGGTTCCCGGCCAGACTTAGGTTTATTAAAAAGAAAGAGGAAAAATTGATGTTTGTAAGTACAAATACAAAAATGCATATTAAAACAATATATACAATTTATATGTAAAAAATGTGTAAATTGCATATGTTATCATAAAAAATATGTGCAAAAAATGTGCATGAAAATAAACAAAATACATGAGAATATGTATAAAAAAATTGAAAAGATTAAATAAAGAAAAATTTGTTCAAATATGAATTATTCTATTAAATATCTATTTTAATTCTTTTATATAAATTGTAACGGTCTAAATTTGCCTAACGCATGATGAAAATTGTGTAAATAAACAATATCCCTCCCAACACCCCAAAAATAAAGATTTCACTATAGTTTAATATTTGTACAAGTGTGAAAGTATAAAAAGATAAACATAAAAATTAAAGTCTTCTTTGAATGCTATTCCCGATGAATATTTCTGAGAACCTGTACAAACACTTGTAATAAAAAATGTTAGTAACAAATAAATGATTATAAAAGGGCATGTGTACATATATGTATTAAAAAATATAATTTTTATTAAAAAGCAGGCTCAGGTAAAGTTTTCAAAAAAAGTTATAACAATTTCATCATTGTCCAAAATATTTATTTTATTACGTTTTAATATACGTAATATCCGTCTTTTATTTGTGAAGGCCTCAAAAATCGACGGAGAATTTTTTCATCGGCCAAAATATTTTAGCACAGATAAAGCAATACCAACATATCACAGAGAAAATAAAATCACTAAGAAAATTAAACAACATAATATTACTTTCAATGGTGGTAGCGGGCTACCGGATCTGGAGTGTGTTTGTCGGGGAGGTCGCCGGATCTGGTTTGGCAGCAGCAGATGGTGAGAGAGAAAGAGAGTTTAGAGAGAGAGAATATGAGATGCGAATGATTTTTGTGTTGATCCTCCCCCTTTTTCTTTTCTTCCAATTGTTCCAGGTATATATATATATATATATTGTCCCCAAGCGTGTACTAATATTAATATTATCCAAGTAGTCTGCGTGTCTTCAAAGCTTGTCCAAAATTAATCCAATCTGTCTCCAGCTATCCACGTGTGTCCAAGATAAAAAATAATCCAAGATTGTCCTAAAGTTGACCAAGGAAAAATAATGATGTCCTCCTTCTTAATTAGTTTCAAGATAAATATATATATATATATATATATATATATATATATATATTGTCAAAGTTGTTGCCAGCCAATGTTGTGTATATATAAATTTCCACTTTAGGTGGGATTTGAAAGAAAGTTGCATAGGTCCCAAGACCAAAATTGTTCAATTGCTCTTATGTGGGGTAGGTAAGGAGGTAAAAAGGTGAATTAATTTTTAGGACAAACAAAATTACATGTCTACACTATAAATAAATAAAATTATACTGTGCAATAAAAAAATTATAGTGTTATGTTGTGTACGTATGCAAATAACTGTGCAAAAATATTAAAATAATAATAAACTAATAAAAATTATAAAATTTATAAAAAATTACAATATGACGATAAATGAGTAAAAATCCTAAAATAATTATGATTATCAACAATTGCAAAAAATGTGTGAAAAAATTGCATTTTATGCCATTTATGGAGAGCTAAAATTGGGTGTCAACAACTAGCCCCTTTGCGTTTGAAGATAATGTAGAAGTCTTCAAATGGAACTGTTGACACGTAGCCAATTTTGCACGACAGTCCAGTGTGTCTCGTTGAAAGGTGAACGACCTATTTTGGATGTAACATGTCACTTCGAACGGAGTGACGATCCAGTGTCTCATTGAAAGGCAGACGACCTATTTTAAATGTAACATGTCACTTTGAATGAAGTGACAGTCCAACGTGTCTCATTGAAAGGCGGACGACCTATTTTAGAATGTAACATGTCACTTTGAACGGAGTGACAGTCCAATGTGTCTCATCGAAAGGCGGACGACCTATTTTGGAATGTAACATGTCACTTTGAACGGAGTGACAGTCCAATGTGTCTCATTGAAAGAAGGATGACCTATTTTGGAATGTAACATGCAGACGACCTATTTTAGAATGTAATATGTCACTTTTCATGGAGTAATAGTCCAATATATCTCATTGAAAGGCGGACGACCTATCTTATGTCACTTTGAATGGAGTGATGATCCAACGTGTCTCATTGAAAGGCGAACGACCCAATTTGAATGTAGTATGTCACTTTGAATGGAGTGACGGTCCAACGTATCTCATTGAAAGGCGAACGGCCCATTTTGAATATAACATGTCACTTTGAATGAAGTGACGGTCCAACGTGCTCATTTAAAGGCGGACGACCTATTTTGAATATAACATGCCACTTTGAATGGAGTGATAGTCCAATATGTCTCATTGAAAGGCGGATGACCCATCTTGAATATAACATGTCACTTTAACGGGGTGATGACCCAATGTGTCTCATTAAAAGGTGGACGACCCATCTTGAACGGGGTGACGATCCAATGTGTCTCATTGAAAGGCGGACGACCCATCTTGAATATAACATGCCACTTTGAATGGAGTGATGGTCCAATATGTCTCATTGAAAAGTGGATGACCCAGCTTGAATATAACATGTCACTTGAACGGGGTGATGACCTAATGTGTCTCATTAAAAGGCGGACGACCCATCTTGAATATAACATGTCACTTGAATGAGGTGACGACCTAATGTGTCTCATTGGAAGGCAGACGACCCATCTTGAATATAACATGCCATTTTAAATGGAGTGACGGTCCAACATATCTCATTGAAAGGCGGACGACCCATCTTGAATATAATATGCCACTTTGAATGGAGTGACGGTTCAATATGTCTCATTGAAAGGCAGACAACCCATCTTGAATATAACATGTCAGTTGAACGGTCATACTGAAGTAGGTCAAAATACATAACATGTGATGTTGAAGGAGGTAATGGTCCATAACCTAATAAGATGTCACTCTGAAAAAGGTGACGGCCTATAACATCACTATGAAGGCAGTGACGGTCTGTAACATAATGAGATGCCACTCTGAAGGAGGTGATGGCCCATAACATAATAATATATCACTCTGAAGGAGGTGACGGTCCATAACATAATAAGATGTCACTCTGAAGGAGGTGACGGTCTGTAACATAATGAGATGTCACTGACCCTTATGGCGTGATCCCTTTGGTATGGCCCTCTCAGCATGGCTCTCTCAGCATGGCCCTCTCGGCATGGTATGATATGAAATGGCCCTCCTGGCAATAATATGATATGGAATGGCCCTCCTGGCAATGATATGACATGAAATGGCCCCCTTGGCAATAATATGATATAAAATGGCCCTTTTGGCAATGATATGATATGAAATGGTCCTCTTGGCAATGATATGATATGAAATAGCCCTC
>NC_061112.1:96311586-96419543 GCF_002878395.1 Capsicum annuum
AACCTATTTATTTATTTAACAAGATGACTTTATTCTAATCTACGAAATCAAATTAGATTCTAGGTAAGGGTTCAAATTATTCTGAATGAAAGGGGTTAGGCACCCTTCAGAATCCACAAATGTGGTTCCCGGCCAAACTTAGGTTTATTAAAAAGAAAGAGGAAAAATTGATGTTTGTAAGTACAAATACAAAAATGCATATTAAAATAATATATACAATTTATATGTAAAAAATGTGTAAATTGCATATGTTATCATAAAAAATATGTGCATAAAATGTGCATGAAAATAAAAAAAATACATGAGAATATATATAAAAAAAATAAAAAGATTAAATAAAGAAAAAAAATTCAAAAGGAAAATATTACGTAATGTTTTAATGTAAAAATATGAATTATTCTATTAAATATCTAAATCAATTTAATTATTTTATATAAATTGTAACAGCCTAAATTTGCCTAACGCGTGATGAAAATTGCGTAAATAAATAATATCCCTCCCAACACCCCAAAAATAAAGATTTCACTATAATTTAATATTTGTACAAGTGTGAAAGTATAAAAAGACAAACATAAAAATTAAAGTCTTCTTTGAATGCTATTCCCGATAAATATTCTTAAGAACCTGTACAAACACTTGTAACAAAAAATGTTAGTAACAAATAAATAATTATAAAAGGGCATGTGTATATATATGTATTAAAAAATATAATTTTTATTAAAAAGCAGGCTCAGGTAAAGTTTTCAAAAAAAAGTTATAACAATTTCATCATTGCCCAAAATATTTATTTTATTACGTATTTATATACGTAATATCCGTCTTTTATTTGTGAAGGCCTCGAAAATCAATGGAGAATTTTTTCATCGGCCAAAATATTTTAACAAAGATAAAGTAATACCAATATATCACAGAGAAAATAAAATCACTAAGAAAATTAAACAACATAATATTACTTTCAATGGTGGTAGCGGGCTGCCGGATCTGGAGTGTGTTTGTCGGGGAGGCCGCCGGATCTGGTTTGGCAGCAACAGATGGTGAGAGAGAAAGAGTGTTTAGAGAGAGACAATATGAGATGCGGATGATTTTTGTGTCTATCCTCCCCCTTTTCCTTTTCTTCCAATTGTTCCAGGTGTGTGTGTATATATATATATATATATATATATATATATTGTCCCCAGGTGTGTACTAATATTAATATTATCCAAGTTGTCTGCGTGTCTTCAAAGCTTGTCCAAAATTAATCTAATATGTGTCCAGCTGTCCACGTGTGTCCAAGATAAAAAATAATCTAAGATTGTCCCAAAGTTGACCAAGGAAAAATAATGATGTCCTCCTTAATTAGTTCCAAGACTAATATATATATATATATATATTGTCAAAGTTGTTGTCATTGTGTATATATAAATTTCTACTTTAGGTGGGATTTGAAAGAAAGTTGCACAGGTTCCAAGACCAAAATTGTTCAAGTGCTCTTAAATAATAAATAACCAAAGTGTCCAAGTCTTTTAATAATTTTGTCCAAAGTTGTAGTTGACAAGCCCATCATGATGTCCAAATGTTTGCATTATACATAATATTAATCCTAAGTATAGTAGGAGTGGGATGTTGTACAATTGAAATTGTAAAAGGTGGGATTTATTAGGGAGGCAGGGAACACGTGGGGTAGGGTATATAAGGAGGTAAAAAAGTGAAAATTAATTTTTAGGACGAACAAAATTATGTGTCTACACTATAAATAAATAAAATTATACTGTGCAATAAAAATTTATAATGCTATGTTGTGTACGTATGCAAATAACTGTGCAAAAAATATTAAAATAATAATAAACTGATAAAAATTCTAAAATTTATAAAAATTTACAATATGACGATAAATGATTAGAAATTCTAAATTAATGTTGATTATCAATAATTTATCAACAATTGCAAAAAATGTGTGAAAAAATTACATTTTATGCCATTTATGGAGAGCCGAAATTGAGTGTCAACAATGGTGACGTTGAAAATACCAGATAAGACTACTCAATGAGGAGATTTTTTAGCTATACAAGTAATATTTTTTCCGCCTTAGTATTTTATCTTTTTTATCTCAGACAGGAAATACCTAAATTGCTTAAAAAAAATCTTAAAACATCTAAGTCATACTTTACAACGGATGGCAATTTCTGTTTGAAAATTTCCAAAGCCCAATCATCTGTCGCAATAGATGGCAGCGCCTATTTGATGATTTACAACATATGGATAATTTGTTGCAACAGATGACTTAATTTGTTTGATAAATTCCAACAGATACGTCATCTGTTGCAACATATTGAACATTTGTTTTTATACAATTTCAATTGAGTTCATATGTTCAACTAATACCTTAATTGATTAATCTAGGACTAAGGGTGAGTTCTCACAAGGTCAATTACAACTTCAATTGAGCTTTTTGGCAATTGCATTATGAGACGGTATTGCGTTTCTCCCGACCAGAGTCTTTGATCGATCGCTCTGAGATGAAGTGATTCTTATTAACTTATATGTTCAACTAATACCTAAATTGATTAATCTAGGACTAGGGGTGAGTTCTCACAGTGTCAACTACAACAGATGGCAATACCTATTTGATAATTTACAACAGATGGGTAATCTATTGCAACAGATGACTTAATCTGTTTGATAATTTACAACAGATGGGTAATTTGTTGCAACAAATGACTTGATCTATTAGATTAATTCCAACAGATAAGTCATCTGTTGCAACAGGTTGAACATTTATTTTTATACAATTTCAATTGAGTTCTTATATTCAACTAATACCTAAATTGATTAATCTAGGACTAGGGGTGAGTTATCACATGGTCAACTACAACTTCAATTGAGTCTTTTGGCAATTGCATGATAAAACGGTATTGTGTTCCTCCCGACCAGAGTCGTCGATCGATCGCTCTGAGCTGAAGCGATTCTTATTACCTTATATGTTCAACTAATACCTTAACTGATTAATCTAGGACTAGGGGTGAGTTCTCATAGGGTCAACTACAACAGATGACAATGCCTATTTGATAATTTACAATAGATGGGTAAACTTTTGTAACAGATGACTTAATCTGTTTGGTTAATTCCAACAGATAAGTCATCAGTTGCAACAGGTTGAACATTTATTTTTATACAATTTCAATTGAGTTATATGTTCAACTAATACCTAAATTGATTAATCTAGGACTAGGGGTGAGTTCTCACAAGGTCAACTACAACTTCAATTGAGTCTTTTGGAAATTGCATGATGAGAGGATTAAGAATTACGCATATCTTTTATAATTTTATAAATAATTAGGATGAATTCAGACCAAATTAATATTTTCAAAACTTGTCATACTTTTCCAAAATACAAATCAACTCATACAAATCATCCATTTGCGAGAAAAACGTTTCATCATTTCAAATCTCGTGTTCTCACTCTTTTCTTTCTCTCTCTCAATAATACAGACAACATCTACTCAATAAATTGCTCAACCCTTCATAACAAATCGATTTTCTTCTTATTTCTGACCACATAGGTGTTATTTTCGACTTCATTCTTGCTTGTATCAGCCATTTTCTCTGTCTTCATAGGTAACAGAGTTCGAGAAGAGTACTCTATTTGTTTTTTTCAAAATAATAAGGGATTTTAAGTTAATGATAAAAAAGAAGACTTTTAGTTATATTATCTTCGAGAATGGGTTTATAATTTTGATTTTTTATGGTAAAATCATAGGAAGAACTCGAGAAAATCCTAGTTTTTGTCGTTATGTTCCGTTGCCTGTCGTGGTATTATTGGATGGTGTTTTTGGTGTTGGTAGTCGTGGTGGTCGCGTTCGTCGTCGTCGTGGTGGCACTGGTGGTGTTTTAGTGGTTGCTGGTGGCATTGGTTGATGGTGATTGTTGGTATGTCGGTATTGGTGGTGTTTGTAATGTATTTTTTAAAATTTATGTATACATCAATTGTAATGTAATTTTTATATTTCTGTTGTACATAGGTAAAATATGTCTCCCAAAAGAAAAGAAAGGGAAAGTGGATCAACTTTTGACCACCCAACAACAAAGGCTACAGTATAGAGGGATTCAGAGGAGCTTCCTGAATAATCTCAGTTAGGAAAAAGTGAACCTGAGGAGAGATATGAAAACAATGTCGAGGGAGGTAGACAAGGGTCTGTAGATGGTGATGAAGAAAATGAAAGTGAGAAAGAGGAGGAATTAGAGAGTGAGAAAGAGGATGATCATCAACATGATGATAATAGATCACCAATGGGGCGTGAATTAATAGCGAAATCCCAACATGATCTTGTCAAAACTATTAGTACCGACAGGTTTCAAGTTGTAATGTCCATAGATGACCCTACAGCAGAACTAACAGGTGAACTTGTACTTAAATTTCAGTTGGAGAAAAAATATAATTATTTTAGGAATATTATGAAGAAAGAAAACATAGAAGGACTTTTTAAGAGGAGCTGCTTTGGACGTTTTTTTGAGCTGCCTAAGGGACCCCTGCCCATTTTCAAATGAGTATGGTATATGGTCTTCTCAAGTGCAGGATTAAGTACATGGGGGATGATAAAGATTCGGATGAGGGGGCAAAAAGATGGATGAAATCTGGATCAACTATTGTGGCATGCTATTTTATTTTAGCTTGTAAGAGCTTGCTATAGTGATAGGCCTGAGATGCGATCGTCCAGAAGAACCTATCGCCAAGGCAAACAGGACAGCCAAACCACCATAAGCAAATAAAGGGAAGGCATTGTCCCAGCGACCACCCAACAAAACCAAAAAATGCAAGAAAAAAATAGATAGGTTGTTGGACATTGCTGGACATGGATACAAAGCATCGGATTTGATGACAGATCTCAAGGATAAAATCATACCAAAGCAATACAGGGAGCAATTGTGCTTAGTTTGGTTTGCCCATTTCGTTATATTGGCAAGAGACATCAACAAGATTATAGAAGATGATTTGTTGGCGCGTGCTAAGGATTTTGAAAAGTTCAATAATTATCCCTAGGGATATGACAACTTCTACTTGACTGTCCAATATTTATTGACAAAGCTTTCCCCAAGAACAACCACATTATATGGCTTTCCTTGGGCTTTCATGGTAAAATTAATCACTATTTTTACTCATCCATTAATTTATATAGAACATAGTTATTATGAATTTTTTTGCTTGCTTTCTGTTTACATTTTTTAGGCTTGGGCATTTGAAGTCATTCCTCCCCCTCGAAAGCAGGTAATAGATTACCCGAATGAGGTTTTTCATCAAAGAATGTTTAGGTGGTTGGCTGTAAAGAGCAACACAAGAATTAAAGAGGATGATCTCTTTAACCCTCCAGATGATGCAATATGTCTTCTTTCAAGTAAAATAATTTGACTCAATGAAAGATATTGAACAGATGTTATATCTGGTGCAACAGATGTTATATCTGATGCACCAGATGAGATATCTATTGCGACAGATTGTCCGTCCTGTGCCAACTGGTGCAACAAATGAGTAATTTATTATGACAGATGATTGATATTTTGCATCAGATTATCCATCTATTGCTTTGGTTCTCTGAACTGATTCTTAATAGATTAACTATCTACTGCAAATTATGCAACAGATGGATAATCTAATGCAACATATTGTTAATCTGTTGCGACATACAGATCATCTGTTGTGACATACAGATCATTTGTTGCATAAGTTATCTGTGTTAACATGTAACCCTACTATGAAAATTATTATATTTTATGATTTAAATGCATCTGTATTTTTCTTTTATAGGTTGTGCATCTATGGATCGTGCCTACTGAGCAGGAGTTGGGGATGACTTCTTTTATTACTCTAGGTCATGTTGATACTATAGCATACCTAACGATGGATTTAATATGGAAGGAATTGGCTGGAGCAACTGCCATAAGAAGAGCAGTTAGGCAAGGTCAACCTAGTGTTAAGGCTCTTCGTGACCAAACTACTGCAATAGATCTAGGTGCTTCTTCTGGAGGTGTTGCTGGTGGAGTTGATGTTGGTGACAGGCATGCTAATGCTACACCCAGTCGTGATGTTGATGCTCGAGAAAAAATAAATATGTTTGAAAACACACCTCTGACAGGTCCCTCTCACCCTTACACCAGTCTTTCTCACCTCTTTTCACCCTCATGTTCTTGTTTCCAATGCAAAGAGTGCAAGGACAGCCAGGATAAACTCTTTGAAAAAGTAGAGGCTGTCGCTAAATCTATTGAGGAATTGAAATCCAAGAGGGGTGTCATACCATCCAAGAAGAAGAGGGAGTCATACACTTCTACATCGGAGATTAGGAAGAAGAAAAGAGCAATTAGTTAAGTACTTTCCAATCGAAAATCCAAAACAATTGCAATTCCTCCCTTTCCAAAAGCTGTTAAAGTTTAGGGACCATTCAATAAGGTATACATATACGCGGAACTTGGCGCCAAAGATAAGAGGGATCTGCGACGGGCCAAGCAAGGCGCAAAAGATTCCCCATCCATACCTTTTCCACCGAAAACTTTAGAAGTATGATAGATATGCGTACGCAGTACGTGGACAGGGTAAGATTACTTTTCCTAACCTATCCTTCTAATCTACTTGTCATTTGTTACAATATATGTGTAATATGATGCAACTTGTGGTGGTTCTGTTGCAACATATTATCTATCTCTTGCATAAGTTGGGTTAGATGGGTAATATGTGAATGGATTCAGAGAACCCTCTGCAATAGATGGACCATCCGTTGTTTTTTTCACTATGTTTTTCTTCTTTACAATTACTAACCTATTTAAAAATTGACTTCTTATATCACAGTATGTTGAAGAAATTCTCTGCCTTATGAGGGGCAGGCAATTAGCCTACCCGAAAGCTTATGATATTGTCGATAGGATAATGGACCTCGACTTCTATAGAAATCTCAAGGATAGGTACGATTATCTCAGTAACCTAGCATCAACTCCCTGTGGCGAGGGATTTTATTTGTTACTTTTTGGGTTCCAATGCAATGAAGAAATAATAAAATATGTTAGAGGAGAGAGGCCAAATCCACACGACAAGAGCTGGACCGAGGAAAAGAGAATTCTTGGAGTCATAAACGTGGATGGTGTACATTATCGGGCCATTGAGATACTTCTCGATGAGGGAAAGATCAATGTTTATGACTGCAACTTACTTTCCTTGGATGAGGTCAATTTGTTTTACCTACGTGCAGCCACTGTTGGATTTGTTCCCCATCTTGGTGAGGTAGAGTAAACTGATGGATCATTTGCCAATGGAAGTGTTGATGAAGCAGCCATGGGATTTTGAAAGTTGAAACAAGGGCATGAACCTTCCAAAAAATAAAACTGCTGCCGCGTGCGGGTCGTACGCTCTTGCACACATCGAATGTTTGCTGGCCGGCACAAAAATGGATTAGCCAATGACCGTTTTGTGCAACAACGTTGTGGCAAACATGCAAGAGGTCTGGGCTTATGGGGTACTAACTGGACGCTTGGAGCCTGTGTATAAAGAAGAGCCTGTGAAATAATAATTTTTTTATTTCAAGTCACTTCACTTTACATACTTTACATTACATTACATACATACATACATGTAGGGGAAAAAAAATTTTATCTAACGATAGTTGAATTTTTCATAATGCAACAGATTGTCCATCTGTTGTAAAACATATTCTATCTATCCTGATAGATAGTTTATCTGTTGCAATAGGTTAAAGACCTGTTCGATAATTTCCAATAGATAACTTATATGTTGCAACATATGTCTAAATCTGTTTGATGTTTTTCAACAATTACACTTGAGCATCCATGTGCTCAACAACACGAAACCGGTAGCAAATACAAATACACCACCATGAAAATTTCAGTAATTAGGCTTGAATATTGATAACACTCAACTTACACCTCAAATAAGTGCAAGGTGGTCGTCGTCAATATATTTACCCAACTTCGGAGTCGGGGTCGAATCCACGAGGAACAATGTGACTGGCGATCAAACTAATTTGAAACTACAACTACAAGTTGAATTTAAACAAATGATAGAAAAAGATAAAATTTAGGGGTTTTAAATGGTTAAACAAAAGTTGATAAACACTTCGATTTAACAATGTTATGGGACACTAGAGTTATGGTTACCAAGATGCTTACATAGGTTGGGTTGCAAATCACTTTAGAGTTCCAATTGACACTTCAATTGCAAGAAGAGTTGAATCCTATTATTTACCCATCCGTCTCTCGACCTCAGTAGGTAGTGTATCCGTTAATTCTCTCAAACTTAAAGGATGTGTTTGCTATTCAACTATGTTCTCATGTAGGCAAATCCGATTAAGGCATTGCCATTAAACTAAAGATTAAAATCTTTCGAGTCCATGTAAACTCTTTCTTTTCCCACATACACTTTCCTCTCGGACAAGTGATGTTCTTGGGCTCACCTTTCAAGTTGCAACTAAGAGAGATCGTTACATTGCTCAACAAGCACTTTCCTCTCAGACAAGTAATTATTTCACTGAAGTAACCTAACAAACACTTTCCTCTCAGACAAGTGATGTTTATAGTGCTGACTCTATTAAGTTGCAGCCAACAAAGATCATTAAAATAAAGAAAGGTTTATGCAACATCAATTTCTTATGGACATACATTAGATTCACAACCCAAATTAGTATTCACATCAAGGTTCCCATAACTCAAGTAAAGAAAATTAGTTATTCATGATACAAAGATCAACAATATGTATTGAATTCATAATCAAGAATAAGTAATAAATCAATCTTCAAATGACAGATGTTTACAAGAACATTAGGAACCCTCAATGAGAGGTTTCTCTCCTTTTTCGCCCCCAGTAAAATTGTTCAGATAGATGAATTATGAATGAATCAAAAACCCTAAAAGATGTTATTTATACTAAAGCCTAATTAAGGAAATAAAATAACAAAATTAATAAAATTGTTCGAAATAGGTGACGCCAGGCTGACGCCGCGTCAAGAAGTTGACGCCCTATCACGGATGGCGTCAGAGAGGCTTCAGTTGCCTTCAGGTTCTGTCTTAGGCTAACAATGTGGCTAACGTTGCATCAGGGATCTGGCGGCATATCACCAACGTCTTCAGATATCTTCTTCTCATGCTAACTTTCTACTTAAGGCTGACACCATTCTTGATGCCTTATCACGACTTTGATGCCATGTCACTGGCGTCGTCAGAAATGCTCCTCAAACTGCAACTCCCTAGTTAAGGTTGACGTCAATGCTAATAGGCTATCACGAGGCTGACGACTTATCACGGAGGTCGTCAGCCATTTTTTCTTCTATTTTGCTCAGATTTTCAACTCTTTTGCTCCATTATTGTTTATTCTCATTTCTTCAGCCTTTTTCTGCAATACCGTGAGCAAACATATCAAAACAACAAGAGTTGCTTCAGAATTCACAATTATTTTGAGCTAATAAGCATTAAATGTGTTAGCTTTTGCTCACACATCAACACCCTCAACTTAAAACAATTACTTGTCCTCAAGCAACTACATAACACCATACTGCGATGCTTAACCAAGAGACACATAAGTTACCTATCACAGTTAATTATCAAGTTTAGCTCAAAACTCATGCCACTCTCCACGTTCAATTACTTATAAATCCAATTGTGCATATCCATGAAGATTAACAATGTGACCCAAAGGAATCAAGCTATGGCATCAATTCAGCAACAATAACCATGCATATGTACAAGTTACACTACCCAAACAAGTAAACAGCTAGCAATGCAACCGATGTGCCTTTACAACAAAGAAGTCCCTTCTCACTCATATATGAACTCAAGCATGTCAATGCGGGGACGGTCAAGAGACACTCACTCTAAGAAAGAAATTCCAATGCATATCAAATACCATATGCTTGCCCTTATTTTTATTACCAAGGTGTCCAAACAGATAAGTTAGGATCACTATAGGTCTTTTCTTTGGCTTGTAATGTAGGCTAAGGTCTGTTATGATATTCAATGGAATTTAGAGTGACTAAGCCTCCTTGGCAGTACCTTAACTTTTGGAGTTCACTTATTAACCTTTTTCTTTTTTCTTCCTTTTCTTGATCACACATTATTCAGGATGGATGTGGCTTTTCTTTTTCATCTTTTTTCTTTTCTTATTCTTCTTCCACACTACCCAGCTTTTTATTCTTTTTCACTTATTTTTTCCTTTTATTCTACCTTTCTTCATACCCAGTTTACATCACGCACCCCTATGTAGCCACCTTCAACTTAGGTTGTTTACCTAAGTTTAGGTGCACAGTGTCCAAGGAGGACCAGGGCCAAAATAGGTTTATTATGATCTAAACGGGAAGGTGATAGATGTCATAGAAAGAAATGGTCAATTCAGGCTCAAAATAGGGATCAAGAGATATCATGCATACATGAAAGGTTATTTAGGCAAAAAAATGACTTAAAAATTAAAACGGCCTATAATCCTTTCCTAACCCTTATCTTTCAACCAAAGTAAGACTAACCGGGCAAGTTCTGGATTTAACACTCAAAGGGAACTAAGTAGTATCTCACACACACATGGCACAAAGGTGCATCACAAGTTACTACCTATCCGGTTCATGAGATTGTTTAGCAGTGGATATTATGTCACTAGTACTAATGCCATAACAAGATGCACAGTGGTCACATATAAATGTATATCACACAGTTATAAAACAGACCAACGGAGAGGTGTTTATCAGTCTCAAAAATCAACAAAAATATGTCAAATATCCTAGATACTTATTTTTCTCCCAATTAACCACAACACATCACAAAACAAAATACAATACGCCTAAACATACCGGCTCTACTAGGAACAAGACTCCGGGGAAAAGAGGCACGGCAACAAAAACCCCAGGAGGACATCAACACCCATAAGTAGCCCCACCCTCAACTTAATATCATGCATTGTTCCCAACACGTCAAATCAAAACAAGAGAGTTAGAAACATACCTGTAGCACCATGGGTATGACGATCTGATGTCAATCACATAATACGAATACAAACAACAAATTACCTTGGGTTGCCTCCCAAGAAGTGCCTAGTTTAACGTTGCGGCACGACCCAACTCAATTTTTTCCTCCACCTTGAGGATATGAATTTCACCCCCAACTTAGAGTCCATCTTCTTGGCTCGCTCATAGGGAGGTAGTACAAAGATTAAGAAGCCTAGTAATGAATGATGCATGGTAAACAACTCGACCTTAAAGTAATATGTGTTTTTATGTTATTTATTAAGTGTAAAATAAAGAATATAGGATTCTTGTTCCTCATCTTCACAGTCTTCCACTAGTTAGTTGATTCCACAGACAAGATATTATCTAAACATAATATGGAAAAATACTTCGAGTGTGGCCCAACAAATCCTACGTCAAAATTTACACTATCCTCTATACACTCACTTTTATTCATCTTCTCAACATTTTCACTTTGAATTGGGCTAGAGTCTTCCTAAGAGATTGGGTTGTTTTCTTCTTTTGCCTCTAGCACCATTTCCTCAATCTTGGAATCATCCCTTATGGTTGGTTCGGTTGGTTGGGAAATTTCCAAGGTCTGCTCAACATCAAACACAACATCGATATAGGGTTCTTGCTCCTCATCTTCATACTCATCCATTATGTTAAATGATTCCACAGACAAGATATCATCTAACCACAATGTAGAAAAGTGTTTTGAATGATTGACCTCGATATCCATCTCTTCTATCTTTTCTCTTCCCTCGTTAAATGCCCTAATATCTTGACGTCTGTGACATATGGTATCATTCATTATATCTGTACGATCCAACATTAGTTGAAGCATAACTTCAATGTCACTCTTTCCAGTGCTTCGTTCTTCCTTTTCTTGACCATAAGACTTGTCATACTCATAAGAAGAACTAGAACCTGGGTTAGCGCAATAAGGGGAAGGGGTATTTGGTCAATCACTCCAATGTCCCTCTTGACCACCACATAAAGAACAATTATACTCCCAGTAGGCTGGAGATGGTGCACACATACACACATCTCTCTCCGAGGAGCATACTTACAATCTTGCCAAAAGTGAGGTCCATCACAATATGAACATGGATCATCAAGATACGATTTCCAACCACCAAAGTCATGTTCATTCCAAGATGCCATAGTAATAAGTAAATTAGAATAAAAATCTACCTAACACAAAAAATAAAAGAAAACTAAAAATAAATATTTACAAGTTTGAATTCAAGCTAGTAGGCTAAAATTTCAAACCAACTCAATACGCCAAATTGTTCCCCGACAACGGCACCATTTTTTATAACGCTCAACTTACACCTCAAATAAGTGCAAGGCGGTCGTCGTCAATATATTTATCCAACTTTAGAGTCGGGTTCGAATTCACGAGGAACAATGTGATTGGCGATCAAACGAATTTGAAACTACAGCTACAAGTTGAATTTAAACAAATGATAGAAAAAGATAAAATTTAGGGGTTTTAAATGGTTAAATAAAAGTTGATAAACACTTCGATTTAACAATGTTATGGGACACTAGAGTTATGGTTACCAAGATGCTTACATAGGTTGGGTTGCAAATCACTTTAGAGTTCCAATTGACACTTCAATTGTAAGAAGAGTTGAATCCTATTATTTACCCATTCGTCTCTCGACCTCAGTAGGTAGTGTATCCGTTAATTCTCTCGAACTTAAAGGATGTGTTTGCTATTCAACTATGTTCTTATGTAGGCAAATCCGCTTAAGGCATTTGCCATTAAACTAAAGATTAAAATCTTTCGAGTCCATGTAAACTCTTTCTTTTCCCACATATACTTTCCTCTCGGACAAGTGATATTCATGGGCTCACCTTTTAATTTGCAACTAAGAGAGATCGTTACATTGCTCGACAAGCACTTTTCTCTCAGACAAGTGATTGTTTCATTGAAGTAACCTAACAAACACTTTCCTCTCAGACAAGTGATGTTTGTACTGCTGACTCTATTAAGTTGCAGCCAAGAAAGTCATTAAAATAAATAAAGGTTTATGCAACATCAATTTCTTATGGACATACATTAGATTCACAACCCAAATTAGTATTCACATCAAGGTTCCCATAACTCAAGTAAAGAAAATTAGCTATTCATGATACAAAGATCAACAATATGTATTGAATTCATAATCAAGAATAAGTAATAAATCATACCCACAATCAATCTTCAAATGGAAGATGTTTACAAGAATGTTAGGAACCCTCAATGAGATGTTTCTCTCCTTTTCCGCCCCCAGTAAAATTGTTCAGATAGATGAATTATGAATGAATCAAAAATCCTAAAAGATGTTATTTATACTAAAGCCTAATTAAGGAAATAAAATAACAAAATTAATAAAATTGTTTGGAATAGGTGACGCCCAGGCTGACACCGCGTCAAGAAGTTGACGCCCTATCACGGATGACGTCAGAGAGGCTTCAGTTGCCTTCAGGTTCTTCTTAGGCTGACGATGTGGCTGACGCCATGTTAGGGATCTGACGGCGTATCACCAACGTCGTCAGATATCTTCTTTCCATGCTAACTTTCTGCTTAAGGCTGACGCCATTCTTGACGCCTTATCACGACTTTGATGCCATGTCACCGGCATCGTCAGAACTGCTCCTCAAACTGCAACTCCCTGGTTAAGGCTAACTCCAATGCAGATAGGCTATCATGAGGCTGACAACTTATCACGAAAGTCGTCAGCCATGTTTTCTTCTATTTTGCTCAGATTTTCAACTCTTTTGCTCCATTATTGTTTATTCTCATTTCTTCAGCCTTTTTCTACAATATCATGAGCAAACACATCAAAACAACAAGAGTTGCTTCAAAATTCACAATTATTTGAGCTAAAAATCATTAAATGTGTTAGATTTTGCTCACACATCAAATATCCATGTGGCCAACACCACCAAACTAGTAGCAATAACGCCAAAAATGTAGTATCTTCCTGCTCGATTTTGTTTCTCTTCTAAAGCCTTGACTTTCTTCAACAAACAGATTACACGATTTGCTTGTGAAGGGTGTCGTTCTTTATACTAATCAAAGTAATCACATCTACCCAACTTCTACAAAAATAAGACCACAATTATAATTCAATAAGTAATCAACTAATTAGATAAGAAAAATATTATCTTTGAAATCTTACAAGTAAAAACTCTATGACCTGGATTTTGTTGAGTCCAATAAGTCTTCAATAGAGCTTCATGACCACACTTACAATATCGAAAATCTTTGTCACAAAAAACAGTGGAAGATGAGCTCGACATCGTCACGCTCAATTGGAAAAAATAAAAAAATATGTAGAAAAAATATAAATAATCGAGATGAATTTGGATAGAGAAAAAAAGATGAAGAAGAAAGAGAAGATTTGGGAATTTAGGATTAAATTTTAGGAAGAAGATGAATATATAAGACAATAGGAGAAAAATAGTCGTTAGGGGCCAAATCAGCAAAAATAGGGGTTCAACGAGCCTTGGCTGCGTGACTTACATGTGAGTAGCCAACAGAACAAAAAGTGACAAAGTAAAACATTTGATGCCTATTTTATTTTACGTGTTTAAAATGAACACTATCTACTTGATGTTTATTTTATTTTATGTGTTTAAACTAAACATTGTCGATGGGTTCCACCTTTTTTATTTTAAGAATCTTTTTCACTTTTTGATATATAGTGGCAATTTTTTATGTCTAATGAAAGTTGAATTTTTATATTGCAATAGATTGTCCATCTTTGTAACAGATATTCTACCTGTTCTGACATATAGTTTATCTATTGTAATAGGCTGGTCATCTGTTGCATTATGTCGATGTTTCTATCTAAGTATATCTGTTGCAACAGTGGGAAAACTTGTTTGATAATTTCCAATAGATTACCTACCTATTGCAACATATGTCTGAATCTGTTTAATATTTTTCAACAGATGTGTCGTCTGTTGCAATAGATACATTATCTGTTGCAATATTTGAATCTAGTATTCCATTTCAATTAATAAGTTCAAATCTAAGAAAAAAATAAAATTTATAGACAAAATAAAATAAATCGAAGCCTTCAAAAATTAGCTGAAATAAATCAACAAATAAATAAAATATAAAAAAAATTATTATGGGTACAAATCTCAATAAATACATCAACAATTTAAGTATTGATGGCAAGAGTTCTAAAGGAGGGGTGAGATTATTACTTTGACAGACTCAGGCTATAAAGATCTACTCAATATGGATAAGTGTTCGTCATCCGCTGCTATGAAATTCGGCTTTGGTCATTTTGGATTTGTATTGTCGCTTACGTATGGTTTCTGCGCTTTCTGTTCTCCGTCTTTCCATAAAATGAGTAGCATATTGTCAATGTTGTTCAGCAGTAGCTTCGACATCCACCTGGAAAGCCAAAATTAGTCAATGTTAATCATGGAGATACAACAAAATGGAAAAAGATAACTCATCTGTTCTATAACTTATCTGTTCTAGCAAATCAAACAATTCTTCCTCCTGTTTTAAATTATCCCAAACAGATTATATTTCTGTTGCAATAGATGAATCAACTGTTGGGATAACTTTCTACATGAGGAAGACTTGTGTGATAATTTCCAACGGATGAACCATCTGTTGCAACATATGAATCATCTGTTGCAGCAAATAGGTCATCTGTTGGTACAAATAAAAATGGTACGAAGAGCTATTTGATTTGCTAAAACAGAAGAGACATATGTTGCAATAGATACTTCATCTGATGCAACAAGTTAGACAAATGTTGCAATAGATGTATATATCTATTTGATAATTTTCAGCATATGTGTCATCTGTTGAAATAGATATGTATTTGTTTGTTAGTTGGAATAGACATATATATTCACCTTCTTTAGCTCGTGTTGTTCTTCTTTGGCCATTGTACATTACTCAATGCAACACGTAGACAGAAGAGTTGCAATTTTGCTTTTTTGATGCTTAATAATGCCTTGGAAATTACTTTCCTTCTCCTTTTAGCCTTAATCTCTAATGGAGTAGATGGATATAAAATCCTCACTGATGGAATGACACCCCTCTTAGATGTCAAATCCTTTACAGAAGCAGTTAATGCATTAATAGCATTAATCACTACATCATGTTTTGCCTTGTAGTCTTGACATTTGCATGCAGAACATTCGTTGGGAAAGGCAAAATCTATATAACAGTATGATCATACTCATAATTATTTATTTTAAATACTGTAAGAGGAGCATCATTAGTACCAACAACTCCATCACCACTAAGACCATCAACAACAACAGGCCCACCCTCCAAAATTATTTTTCTTGTAATGGTTGTTGCTCCAAATAATTCTATTTTTATTCTGACAATGACCTTAGGGTTCGATAAAATTTGCACAGACCGTAAAGTAAGAAAAAATGGCATCTTCAACTCTCGATTGGTCGGAACTAGCAACGGATGCACAATCTAACGTAAATCATTACATATATTAGAATGATGATCAGATCATTCAAAAAATCATTAATTAAAACAAAAACTTATTATAATTATACTTACTGTATCCTTCGGGTGGTTGAAGAGATCAAGAAATTTTGTATTTTTATCAGTTTTGGCAGACAACCATCTCAAGATTCTTTGGGTGTGCGAGGTGTTTTTTTTGGGTTAGAATAGGTATATCACTCATCTTTTAAGATAAATGAATGGGCCGTACAATAGATCACACATCTGTTGCAACATATAAGTAATCAATTGGAATAGTTAAATAACCTATTACAATGAATAAGTAATCTGTTGCAATAATATAAAATATACCACTCATCTTTTGAGATAGATGAATGGACTGTGCAACAGATAACACATCTGTTGCAATATAAGAGTGATCTGTTGGAATAATTAAATAACATGTTGCAACGAATGAGTAATCTATTACAATAATATAAAATATATCACTCATCTGTTGAGAAAAATGAATGGTCTGTGCAATAAATCAGACATTTTTTGCAACATATGATTGATCTATTGAAATAGTTAAATAACCTATAGCAACGGCTGAGTAATCTGTTACGATAATACAAAACATATTACTCATCTATTGAGAAAGATGAATGGTCTTTGCAATAGATCACATATCAATTGTAACATAACAGTAATCTGTTGGAATAGTTAACTAACCTGTACCAACAGCTGAGTAATCTATTATGACAATACAAAATATATCACTTAACTGTTGAAAAAGATGAATGGTCTGTGCAACAGGTCACACATCTGTTGCAACATATAAGTGATCTGTTGGAACAGTTATCAACAGTCAATATTGTTTAAATTTCTTCCAATAGAAGGTTCGTCTATCGCGATAGATGAATGATCAGTTGGAAAAATCAAGTCTTGGACGTGTCCTATTGGAAAAGTTGATAGAACTTTATCCAACAGGAGGTTCATCCATTGCATCAGATCTTTAATCCAATGGTTCCTCCATTGCATCAGATGGTTAATCTGTTGTGTTAGATTTTTAATCCGTTGGTTTCTCTGTTGAATCCGATAGTAAATCTGTTTCATCAGATAGTTAATCTATTGCAACATATGAATAATCTATAGCATCAGATTGTTAAACTGATGCATCAGATGGTTAAACTGTTGCATCATATGCTAAATCTGTTGCATTAGATTTTTTATCTGATGGTTCTTCTGTTGCATCAAATAATTAATCTATTGCATTAGACGGTTAATCTGTTATATCAAAATTTTAATATGATGGTTTTTCTGTTGCATCAGATGGTTGATCTGTTGCATCATATACTAAATCTGTTGCATCAGATGGTTAATATGTTACACCAGATGGATAATCTGTTGGAGAAAAAAATAGTAGCACGATTTTGTTCAACAGAACAACAACAATATCACCATTTCTACCAAGAACAAATCAATCCAACAACGGGTGCAATAAATTAAACTTTGAAATCAAACAACAAAAGAGAAGAGAAGAGAAAAAATATCGGAAATTAGGGTTTTATTCAAACCTCATTTTAAATTAAAGCAACAAATATTAAAATTGTTAACCAATACTATAAGAGAAGTTGGCTCAAGTTCTTCATTTTCTTCAAAACTAAAAAGGCCATAATTTTTTACCTATGAAAGAAGAAAAGGAACGATGAAGAATTTGAAGTTGTTGTGACCAGAGATCAAGTCTGTGACGTCGATTGATGGTTGAAGTCGAAAAGGAACTCGAAGCCCAACTATTTTCCATCGAAGGTTGAAGTTGTCGGGGATTGAAAGGAGAAATTTGCAGAACAGTTGGTTGAGAGAAGCTATCGAGAGAGAGGGGAGAGACGGTCGATGATTTGGATTGAAGAGGGGTGTGAGTTGGGTTGATTTGTATTTTTGAAAAGATTAGAAAGTTTTAAAAATATTAATCAAGTCCACAATTAACTTAATCAAGTTTCCTAATTATGTTTGTTGGTCAATGTCACCAATCCTTCATTTAAGACTTAAAAGACACCTTTTCTTCAATTTTCTCTTGTAACTATTCTTTTACTGCCACTATCGTGCAACAGTACATTACTCCTCATTCATTGTTGTCTTTGTGCCCTTTACTAATGACATTTTATGTCAGTTAAGTTGATAGCCTTTTATATTCATTTGGTTAGACTGTTTAAGTTTATTCTGATATAATTTTATACCGTCAATCAAACATAAAATAAATCTTATCCCAAACTCAATCTTGGAGTGAATGTCCCCGTCTAACTTGGTAATATCTTTCATCTCACCTTCTAGGGATAAATTACTTTAAAAATTATAATTCTAGGTTAATTCAGTCCGTAAATCAAACGAGTATTCAATGAAATTGCAGAAGGGTTGTAAATTGCACCAAACAACTTAAATGGACTTATAAGGTATTTAAAATTTTAGAAAACCAATAGTACTTTGTTTGATTTAATGTAATAAAAATACTCTCTGTTTCAATTTAAATTAACTTATTTTTTCGTCAATTTATTTTTTAGAGAAGGCCTTCCTATATTTGGAAATAATATAAGCTAAAATTTTATTTTAAGGTTTAAAGAGAGTTTGTATAGTCACACAAATATTATGAAATATTTAAGATTATTAAATGTAAAAATATTATAAACACACAAATATTATTATATAATCTACAATCTATAATCTATATCTATATCTATAGTATATAATATAATATATTAAAAGTGTGAAGACCTTAGAAAAGTGATTTGCACTTTTTGTCTTTCATTACAAAACTCTGATTTAGATAAAATCGTCTTTTCACCTTTTTTTTCTTAATTTATTATTTAAATATTTTTATTATATTAACTAGACTCCTAAAATATATGGAAAGAAGAATTAATTAATATTCTCTCCCAACTAAAAAGGACTCCTAAAATAGGAAAAGAACAGGACTCAATTAAAAAAGTATTCCTATAAATATTTAGACTCTCGCAATTTTTAGGCGGCGAATTCATTGTCTGCGTTATTCTAAGAATTAGTGCTTGGTTAGGTTTTTCCTTTTCTCTTTTTAGTTTAGAAAAAATTTATTTTCTCTCTTTTTTTATTTTATAAAATTTCAATTGCTTTTAGCGTTGCCTCTTTCAAGTTTTATTAGTACATCATAAAGTATGTTTTGTTTTAAGATGACATTAATGTGTTGATTTTATTGTATGATAATATTTATTATATGGACGAAAAATATTCTTATAATATTGACTTACTTTTTATGTTCTTTAAATGAAAAAATGTCTTTCTAAAGATATTAAGACTTTGTATTGTATTGATATCTCTATTATCATATTATTTTATTATTGTTTGTATTTTTTGCGTAAATTTTAGATTTAGTTGTATTGTTTTGATATCTCTATTATTGTATTATTTTATTGTAATTTATAAGCGGTAGTGAATGTCAGTTAGCTTTGAGAAATTTTTTATAAAGGTTATGTTTAATGATATTGTTTTGATTTCTCTAACATCATGTTATTTTATATGTTCAGTTGGATTTTAAGAAATATGTATGTCAAGATTAGGTAAAGTCGTATTTGACCTAATAGTCCTTTTGTTCTAATATCTTAGCATCGTTGTCTTCTCTACTTAATATAAGTGGTAGATGAATGTCGGTTGACTTTGAATTTTTTTTTGTGTGTAAGTGTTAGGTTTAATCGTATTATTTTCTTTTAGTTTACATGTGGTTGATAAATGTCGGTCAACTTTGAGGAAATATTTGTGTAAAGGTTAGGTTTAATTTTATTATTATGATATCTCTATTATCGTATTACTTTGTTGTATTTTACAGGTGGTAGATGAATGTCGATCGGCTTTGAGGATATAAATAGAAAAATTATCTCAAAATTGAAAGTGTCTAATAATAATACTTTATCATGTGTTTAAGTGCTCAACCGAAACAAATCGTAAGAAGTGGTTAATAAAATTTATGCAAATTTAAGATGTTGTTAATGTACTTCACCTATCTTATTTGTGTATCTTAGATATTTACAAATAATATATAGCTAATTAAATAAATTCTTCATATTTACATGTTTAAAATAAATTTAATTTAATTATTGTATTCATTTTTATTATTTCAACAAATATCAAATATCGTATTTAGTGTAACATCTGAATATATTAAAGTGAGGTACACGCGCGAGGTGCATACACCTAAACTAGTAAAACTATAAATTTCAAATAAAAAAGGATCTAAAATGTTCTTCAACTATATGAAATGATGTAAAAATACCCTCCGTCTACCTATTGGACCTGAAATGCCCTCTCCGTCTACCTATAGGGCCTACTTTGCCCTTTTATTTAAACAGATTAAGTTATACTCAATTCATTAATGACGTGACTTCTTTTAATTGGACAAGTAATAATTAATTAAACTAATTAATAACCCGACCCGCTAAACCTAACCCACCCAAATCTAATAACTCGATCCGCCCCATCCAAACCTAATAACATTAAAAAAAAAAAAAAACAAATCAGTCCGCTCTTTTCTCCAATTTTTCTCTTTTTCTTCTTCATCTAATTAACTCTAATTGATGAAATGACACTGATCATAAGCAACATTAGCTTTGTCAAAATGCTTCCGAGCTTCCTAAAAGAAAGCAAAATTCACATAAAGATTTGGCGTTTCTTATGTCTACGATTTTTCAGCCGGCACAATTGATACACATCAAGTTTACCTAACAATAACAATTGATAACCTTGTGAGTTAAATTTTCTAAATTGTTCAGAAAATATTTCAAGGACATGAAAAAGAACCTAAACTACAAAGAACATAAGCATGAATACAAGCACCAACAACTAGGAAAGTGCAGTCCAAGCTCAGAAACAAGAAAGACAAGTTGATGTGCCTCGGGGAGTGGAAGGACGGAAACTGAAAGAGAAATATAATGACTACTGTAACCATTCCAATGAAGTGATACAATTTCAGTGGTCCATGTGGAAAAAGTTCAGAGTACATGATCTTGAAAGGCAAAACAGAAACAACAAATTGTCGAATAACTTGAAAAAATTTGAACACAACAATAGTTATTAGTGACTATTTCTTATGCGCTCTCATACTATATAAGTTTTAATATTAAGAACCTTGAGGCATACCACAAATTGAATAACTTTTGTATTGCCTCGTGTCTTTTGATAACAAAAATACCCATCAATTTTGTCGGTGAATACCAAAATCACTAAAAGATTTAACAGGTCCAACTCAAAGTATGAAAAATTACAAATAAAAATACAAAGTACCTCCACTCTATCCTAATTACAAGTCCAAGTAGTGCAGATTTTGGGATGCCTTTGCATGTCTGCATGCTTTTATAAACAACCTATTGTACACAACTCTTACTAAAACCAAGCTCACTTTAGATTTTACTATGGTGTCGTTTGGTTGGAAAATAATTTATCCCAGGATTAGTTATCCCACCCTCAAGGAGGAATAAGAAAAACACTATAATTCTGGGATAACTAATCCCGAAATGAGTTATCCCATACATTTTGTCCCAACCAAACATGAATGTTTTTTAGCGTCAACAAAGCAATTACAATAACAGCAACAAGGACATCAATGTTGTTTTGTTCAATAAAGTGCAAAAAAGATCCCCTGTTTCAGGCCCCAATAGGGAAGAGTCAGGACGTAAAATTACCCTAATAGAGGTAAAGATGGTGTCACATTCTAGAGGCAGTAAGGCATCAACCTAGTTGCTTTTCCATAAGCCATAGCGCATCAACATAAAACCGCACCATAGCTGGAAACATCAGCTTTCTCGGTTGCTTTTGGATATTGAAGGTACTAGGGAGCAGGCTACCCATTCTTCCGGTCTCGGTTGTCATGATCCATAAGTCGTGCCAGCCCAAAATTGCCAAGTCTCGCGTTTTAGTTCCCATCAAGCATAATAACGCTGGCTTTAATGTCTCCGTGAATCACCTGCTGCTCACATTATTGTTTCTGTTTTGCCTTTCAAGATCATGTACTCCGAACTTTTTCCACATGGACCACTGAAATTGTATCACTTCTTTGGAATGGTTACAGTAGTAATGATATTTCTCTCTCAATTTCTGTCCTTCCACTCCCTGAGGCACATCAACTTGGCATCCTTGTTTCGGAGCTTGGGCTACACTTTCCTAGTTATTGGTGCTTGTATTCATGCTGGTAAGTTCTTGTGTTCTTTGTAGTTCAGGTTCCTTTTCATGTCCTTGAATATTTTTTGAACCACTTGTTAAGGTTTTTGTCCTGATTTTCTTACTATATTTAAGTTTTATTTTTTTTAGAAGAAAAATAAAAGTTGTCATAATTACTTTTACTTTTTCTAAAAGAAAAAAAAATATAATTTTTTTCCACATTTGGCTAACCTCTTTCTTGGGGAAAGGTTTCGGAACTCTATAAATAGAACACCCCTTCTCATACCATAACATAATAGCATTCATAATATAGTCTTTTAAGATTTTCATTTAGGGGAGATTTTCTCTCTTATTAGTTTTATGTTTTTAATATTAGGTTTTATATGTAGGCCAATTGGCCAAATCATATAATAAAATTATGTTTTTAGTATTGTTTTTCGTTGTCATCTTATTTATCGTCTCATAGTTTGCAACTATGAGTTTCCGCATGACGTCCTTTCGATTTCGAACCCAACACAACTCACAAGGTTATCAATTGTTATTGTTATGTAAACTTGATGTGTATCAATTATGCCGGCTGGAAAATACATAAGAAATGCCAAATCTTTATGTGAATTTTGCTTTCTTTTTTTTTCAGGAAGCTCGGAAGTATTTCGACAAAGTTAATGTTGCTTATGATCAGTGCTCATTCATCAATTAGCATTAATTAGGCGATGAAGATAAAGAGAAAAATTGGAGGAAAGATACGACTAATTTGGATTTTTTAACGTTATTAGGTTTGGATGAGGCGAGTCGGGTTATTAGGTTTTGGGTGGATTAGGTTTAGTGAATTGGGTTATTAATTAGTTTAATTAATTAGTATTTGACCAATTAAAAGAAATCACGTTATTAATAAATTAAATATAAATTAATTTATTAAATAAAAGGATAAAATAGATCGTATAGGTGGAGGAAAAAAGTATTTCAGATCCAATAGATAGATGATGGATCATTTCATATCCCAAGACCACTGACATGTTGCCACATGGGACTAAAAAGAAGTGTAGATATGGTTATCTGTGTGTCCGCATGTTGTTTCTCTTTCCTTTTCCATCACTCTCCACAATGGACTGACTCCCTTGCGTCTAAACCATAATTAGAGGAGCAATCAACATTTATATAAAAAGTATGGTGAAATTTTCAGCAGCTTATATATCATGTTCATGTACATATTCACTCCACAACAATTTTTTGGTGCCCAAATTAAATGGACCACGAATACTTTTATCCCAGGCAAAGCAAAAGCTAGTAAAATCCCAGATGATAGATAATGCTACAACTTACACTTCCAGAATTGCCACTGATATTCCTCTATATGAAATACCCGGGGTATTAATTTTGCATTCTCTACTTGTTAATCACTTAACTAATTTAGCTCTATCTTAAATTTAGTCAGTTTTATTAATCAATCGCAATAATTAATAGTTACGATTACTAGCTACTTTTAATTAGTCCGTCAGCCTTCTGCAATCCTCTTTTTTTTTAAGTGAAGTTATAAATTATATCTCATATATTGCGTTCAGAGAGCCAGAATTTTTTTAACAGTGGAAGTTGAATAATTGAATTGACAGGCTTCGTTTGATAGATATCTGGATAATAAACCTCGAATTTTCAAGGCCATTTTTCCTGACAAAAGAAGGAGCCAGCAACTCAATCAGGTATTCATCACTGGAACCCCAGAATTGGTTGGCGGAATAATATGTTTTCTCTTTATTAAATGGTCGTGGGCAATACTCGACTCATGAGCTAACTTTTAGGTTAAATTAGACCAAAATTCATTTTCTTAACTTGGTAAAAGTAGTCGAGTCCATTTCTATTGTCTGTTTATCCACTGTTGAGCCCCAAATTTGTATTGACCAAGCACTAGATGTCAGTCCTGGATATGGGAGGGACCGAGAGGTGTGTAGTGTCTCACATCGTTTGAGGGATTGGTTCCTTATATGATCTTGGACAAATCCTCACACAACGAGATAGACCAAGGTCCATTTTCATAACATGAATTCCCAATTCATCTTTTAATCCCCTTTGTATTTCATTTGTTTGTGTTCTATGCTGTGCTAATTGAGCACCAACATGTCACTCGTGAAGCGTATATTCATCCTAACATCAGTATTTATAAACCTGCAGTTCAGTTGATGAACACAAAATCTGGTGGGAAAGCAAAGTTAAGAATGTAGTGTAGCAAACAAAGATATAGGGGTAATAAGTAGGTGTGACGTTAGTTCTACTTCCATAGTGACTTGTGCAATTCAGCTGCTGAGGTTATCCTGTTTACTTGCATTTCTAAGGCAATCAAGTTTGTTAGACGCCTTATTCCTCTGAACTTTTACTATTTTAGGTAATGCTCTCGACCATTGCAACCTTCTAATTATGTTGGTTATCTACATGTTATGTCAATACTCTTTTTTTCCCTGCATAAAGTTCTTTTTCAACTCTGTGTGGATTGAATGTTCTTGGATCCTGTAATTGTTATTACTAACAAAAGGAAAAAGCTGGTTACGTTTATATTCCAAATTTGAACTTTTCTACATTCTACGCGTTTAGAAAAAGGCTCATGCCTACTCCTTCGTTGGGCTAACTTTGTCTTCTTTTGTCATGCTGTCTTCTTCTTCCAGAATTGAAAGCTTTCAAATACTTGACACTTCTCCAATTTTTTATGCTGCATTTAAACCTTTCTAATTGACAGTCCTATGAAACAATCACTTCATGCTATCTGGGGCGCTATACTCTAATTAGACAGTGATGAATGTCTCAATAAGAGAATATGTCTTAGTTTGACAGCACTTCCAAGAAAAAGTTCCTTTTTCCCTTTTTCCTCTTTGAAAACGTCAAAGAGATTGAATAGTTGGTGTTCCCTATTCACTCTGTTGCTGCTTTTCAGTATCAAAACATGCCTTGTTATATATGCCTGACTACTAGTTCCATGTAGGAAGAGTGGAGAATTCACATGCTACCCATAGAGTTCCTGTTGATCACCGTCTGGCCAGTTATTGATATGAGATTGAGGTGTAAATCTAAAGGAATAGATTACCCGCCTGGGATCCCACCTGATGTTTCTAAGGTTCTTGAACTCGACATAGTAAGTGTCAAACCAAATCTACACTGTGTTCTTTCAATCGTACGTTCTTTGTATTTTCTAATGGTATAATGTGGAGTCAAAGCAATGGTTATGCAGATAAGATGGGAGCTTCAAGGGCTGGATGATGTGATGAAGCCATCCCAGTTCTCACTTGGAGTAAAAGGGTCTCTTTACCCGGACAGGAATGGACCAAGGAGCAGGCTGAAAGGTCAATTACAGATGAGCATTAGCTTTGTTCTTCCACCCGTGCTAGCGTTGGTCCCTGAAGCTGTTCGTAGAGATGTCACAGAGTCGGTTAGATGCCATACCTGCTCTATTTCCCATGATTTCAACTTCTATACACTGGTTGTAAACATAAGATCACATAAAAGATTTTTTTTAAGAAAAAACACTTCTCGTCACTGTCAGTTTATATAAGTTAGTTCCCTTTTGGAAATATATTTGTACTACAATTGTCGTTATAAATTGGAGTTTGACAAACGATTCTTTGCCTTTTTGAACAGGTGCTAAGGAGACTGTTGCAGAACATGAAGAGTAAAGTAAATGGTAGCTTGCTTTCGGACTATGCTGAATTCAAGAGGGAAATGCAGAACAACTTATTAGTCTGAACAGTACCTAAAACTATAGTGGTGCATGGTGATTGACACTAGTAGTGTTCAATTGTTGTCAATGGTATCCAAGAATGAGGAAATTTTGTTATTTATATTGATGGGATTTGTACAAAGATAGTGACAAGTATTCCCATAATTTGGAAGTTAAATTCTTTCTGAGTTTAGCAAAAATAAAATAATTATTGTGAAGATGATTTGAGATTTATGCTTTCTGTGGTTGTCCTTTGAAATTTTTGTTTAGTAAAGTTAGATGAAATTTTTGTTTAGTAAAGTTAGAGAAAAAGGATGGAGATGCGGGGGATCGAACCCCAACCCCGTGCCTCTCACATGCAAAGCGAGCGCTCTACCATTTGAGCTACATTCCCTTTGGCTATTTTGCATAGAATAACATAGCAATTGCAGAAATTCAATAATGAATCTTTAATATAATTTCTTTCTCTGTGTAATTCACATTTGTGGTACCGTGGTTCCCCGAATACCATGCATATCGGAGCTTAGTGCATAAGGAACGGCTTCCCATCTTTATTTTTTAGTTCTAATGTAAATATTATTACATTGTTATCTCCACAACTCAACCCCATTAATATTCAGGGATGAATAGTGAGTGAATGATAGATTAAAGTTGTAGGCAGGTATTCCTTTTGGATTTATCGTTTTTCTTTCAAAATATTTATTTTATTAAATTGTTCACAAGTCTTGTCGCATTGGCAGAATTTTTTCCTTGTTCATAAGTTCTGTCAGCAAGGCATAATTTTAATACAATTGTTATTCAATCAATCATGTTAAATTGTTCACAAGTCATGTAGGAGTAATAAAAACTCTCATGCATTGTTCATCTAGTTACAAATTCTGCTAGACTAACAAGATTCGGCATTATTCATTCTACTATCTTGTTAAATTAATTGTTTATAAGTTAGTTGAATGGGTGTCCTTCAATTATTCAAAAGTTATGCAGAAGTAATAAGATTTAATGCTATATTCATTTACCTACCTTTTATGCAGAAGTAATAAGATTTAACTTGTTAAATTGTGTACAAATTCTATCTAATTGGCAAAACTTGCATGTTCAATTGTGCACACCTCCAATTAACTTTGTTTCTATTCAACACTAATTATACTTCCTCATGTGCATCATTTGACATTGGAGTGATTGAGAGAAACATTGGTGACTAGAATTTACAACATACAAAAAAGAGTAACTACATTTTCATCCATGTGCGAGTGAATCAAGTAAGATGTGTGTTTTTGGTCTCTGTTTACAAAGAAAATATGAAACCCGCAAACATTAGACTACAAATTTAACATAACACACATGATTAATTAAATATTTTCAGTCAATGATAATAATTCATTAAATTGGTGATGATCCATGCGAAAAAGGATCAAAACCGCACCTTTTAATTAATTGAAAGTTAAATCAAAAGTTGAAAATACTGAGAAGGAATGAAATGAGCAAATTTCCCACACAAAAATACTGGAAACTGGAGCAGCAAAACAAAAGAGAACCAAGGGTGGAGGCAAGAATTTGTTTCTTTATCTAACCAACTAAACAAGCAATTCTTCTTGCCCAATTGCCGATCTTGACCAAGATTAATTGTGTCCATGTAATTCAGTAGCATCTTCAATAAACTAACAAACTCATTGCCTTAAAATTTATTTCTCTTATTTTCTGCACTTTTCTATTAGATATAAGTTGCGATCAGCGCTGATCATAGTTGTTGCTGCCTAGTTACCAATCAAAATGGTGGGCGATAAAATGACAAGCAGCGGGAAGAGTAAGATGATTATTTCAACCGAAAAAATGGACCAATCAAAATGTTCTCATTCAAAAACATAATCACGGAAGTACACAGATTGTGCCAATAGAGATGGCATATTATTGTGCCATATCACTGTTTCTTTTTCCTCTATCAACATAGAGACGATGATTAAGAAAAACTAATGCTTCATATACACCGTTGAATAAAAGAATATGAATTGGTGAAAATGCAGACTGCCTCACCCTCACAGGTCATCGCTGCACCCGCCGCATTCAATCTTGTTGTGTATGTACATATCATTCAAAGACATGCAGGACTTGATCTTCTTGTTTTGAGGTAAGTGGAACTTCGGCTCTCTTGGCATAGTGGGATTTTTGGATGACCTAATGCACACCACCAAATTTCCTATTTAAATAATGCTCATCTGGACCCTTGTGCAATAAAGTAAAGTTGGAAACTTGTGACTACCTTCTAGGGACGAAAGGCCTGTCAAAGTAGGGCATTGGTTGAGCTTTTGGAACAAGTTCCTTTCTCAGCCTCCTAATTTCTTCTTCCTCAGCCATCTGGAGAAGGGAAACAATAAACGATATAAGAATGGAAGTGCAAAACTGCATACAGGTATTTCAACCCAAAAAGATTTGCTTGGCTTACCTTCTGTAGTCTCTCTCTTTCCATTTTGTATTGTTCAATATAGCTCAGTTTTTCTGCTACCTGATACAAATTGCACTCTCTTTGGTTATTTCTCTAAACATGCAAGACTTTACTGGAAGAAATTTGCTTGTGCACTTTCTTTGAGAATCTCCTTACCCAGACATTTACATGTTTCATATAAAATATTCGTAATGAAAACAAAATTGAGATATTTTGTAGCAGCATTTTGCATGAAACTAAAGCGCACCTTCATGAAGAGAAATTAATCTAGGTTAATGAATGGCCAAAGTTGATAAAGAATGAGCAAAGCTTACTTGATGGTCAAACTCAGAACGTTCAACAGCCCTAACGTCACTGTGCAGCACCAGATCAACTGGTATCGTGATCTCTTTTACCAAAGGCTTTGACAAACACTGAACAGTTGAAAACAGATTAATTCCGGTCTGAAGTACAATCCCAAATGCAAAAGATTTGTGCAATAGTAACATGAACTTCCTATAACATTTTACTTTAATGTCTGTTTTATTTTGGTTCGGAAAACTCCAGTCCCCAAAATATTAGATCACCAAGATGCATTCCCTTTTAAGTTCCAGGCATAGTTAAAACAAGGTAATCTTGTAGATCAATGCATTCACTTTTGAAGTACTTATTGGTTAGAAATGGTGGAAAACTTATGCTACCTCTGGCTCGTCCGTTGTCCATGGAAGGCCTTGTGCAATCGGTATCCTCTGTTTCTCCTCTTCCTCCACCATTTGTTGCACTTTCTTAATAAATTCTTCCTCCTTACCTTTTCCCCTTTCCTGCAGCAATAGCCAATATAAGCAACTCCTCAAGTATAATTGGTAAATAATTGGAATTAACGTGACATCCTAAATTGAAAAGGTGTATCTATATGCAGTTCAACAATGAAAGGACACAATCAATTTGTGGATTCAAAGAATAGGAAACTATACAAACAAAGACCACCCTGCAAGTGATCAGGGAACAATGGCCTTTATGAATTGAACAAAGGGAATTTGAGACCAATGTTCTGATTTGCGTGTAGCCATAGAATTCAGTCCATCTTTCAGTGTCCAGTCTAAAACAACAACAACAACAACCCAGTATATTCCCACAAAGTGGGGTCTGGGGAGAGTAGAGTGTATGCAAACCTGACCACTACCTTAGAGGTAGAACGGCTGTTTCCGAACCCGACTCAAGATAAAAACAGTCAAAAGAAGTAATGGAAATAAAAGAATAGTAGCAGAACCATGCTACAACAAAATAATACTACAATCAACCTACACAAAACAACATATAATAACAGAAATCGACGAACAAGTAACAAGAGTAATACTACGACTACTAGAATGGACAGCAAGTCAATCAGAGGTGAATCCAGAAATTTAAACTTGTGGGTTCCCAAGGGCTCCTTTCCTGCCACTAAGCTATCCCTTGGTTTAGTTATGGGTTCCCATCTATTAATATTTATAACTTTTGACGATTTTTCTATGTAATTTTAAGCCTTACGGTAGCGGGAACCCACACCTTCTACTCGACATCCGCCACTGAAGTCAATACACTCCGGGAACCCACACCTTCTACTCTACATGCGCCACTGAAGTCAATACACTCCTACCTACCTATGTTGCTCGGACTCTTCAAAAATGTCAGCAGGTACGTGTGGGGTTCTCCAAAAGTAGGGTAATATTTGGAGAATCCAACACGAGTGCATGAGGCATTGAAATTGAAGAGTCCATACAACTAAGCTACCTACTAAGTATGGACTCCTAACTCCTACCCTTCTATCCTAATCAGTGTCTGTCTGCATATATCACTATTTGTGGCAGCAGCACATATCAACAGGATATACTGCAACTGCATATTTGATCATATTTGGTAACCAATTAGGCAATGCTAGAGCAACCAAACACACAACTCACAAACCTCGGTTCTAAGTTTGAAGGGCTTTTGGGATGTTGCTTTGAGCTGCCTTCTCTTCCAGCTTCTTCTAGTAAATGTGCCTGAGGATTCAGCACTCTGCAGCATTAAAAATGAAAATAAATGAATAAAGATCAACACAAATTCCTCGCCATTTCTAACGGTAATGGATAAGAAGAAAATTCTTACATCACGTCTGCTCCTCCGACCACCACCTGAAGAAGTCCTGCTTGAAATACTAAAGCTTGGAATAGCCAAAAGAACAGATCTAATATCAGCACTCAAATGAGGAATAAAAGGACAACATTAAGCAAATGTTACATCTCAATCATAAAATTAATACGACTCAGATAAAGAAAAAAAATCAATGGCGTTTCGAGTACCAACCATCCATCATGGCTGCCATCCAATGAGGAGGCACGACGCGAATCCAAGCCTAAACTCTCGGAGGTGATGAAAAAATCGGGTGGACAAAACGAAGAAGAAGATACGTGTGTCTCAGGAATCTTGTGAGACTGTAAGCCAGGCAATGCCCCTTCTTTTTCCTTTTCATCAGTTTCACCTTCCTCCTCACACTCATTTGTTTTGGGTATCGAAAGAAGATTCTCAAAAGCCTTTACCAAATTCAGCACTTTTCCAGAACCAAGGTCAGGTACACTTTGCCTTACTTCTTCCAACAATCTCTCCCTTCCCCTCTTTACATTCCCCACAACACTCATTCCACCCAAACCCATGCCTTCCTTTAACTTCTCCCCCTCGGAAATTGATACAGGAATTGTTACCTCCTGGTCATCGCGATCCAACTTCTCTAATTCATTATCATCATGATCATTTCCACCGCGATTCTTGAAAAACTCTTCTTGAGAAGCCCGAAGAGTCTCATAAGCAACACAAAGGCACTTCTTCTTCTCAACGCCATCCTTATTACACTTACAAACCATGGACACATTCACATCATCTCCATTCGACTTCTTCTTCTTCTTCGCGATCACAAACTTCCTCTGACGAATCTTATTTTTCGGCGAAGGTGAAGCCAATTGAATCGCATTAGAGTTTCTTGAAACTGACTTTTGCGTCTTCGTCGCCGATTTCGTAAGTGATTTACAAGATTTTGACAAAACTGGACTGTTTTCGACATTGGGATTCAAGTTTTCGGAATTCTTGGAGCATTTCTTCGGCGTAAGCCTAGTGGATTTGCAGTTGGAATCCATCAAAGTGGCCGGAAATAGTATAATTGTCGCCGAAAAGTTGATCGGAACTGGGGTTATTGGTGATTGGTTAGGGTTTTCTTGTTATTGAATTCATGAATGGAAGAGGGAAAGAGGGGGAAAAGAAGTACACGTTGAGCTTTAGACGCTCCTGGTTTTTGTAACGGCTAGTTTCTTTTTGGATTTTATTTTTAAAAAACATTGGATTCGCTTTTTCAGATCATACAATAATCAGTTTTGCAAATTGGACCGTTAAATTTAACTTATTGAGAAACATAAATGACCAGTTGGTAGTTTGTCCCAAACAAAAATAATTTAATTTTAAGAGATAGTACAAAATATGATAAACTTATATATTAACAATTAATCATTGTTAAAGTAATTAAAGTTTACTTAGAGACTACATGTCATGCATTTATAGTTTTATGTGGGTCGGCTCAACTATATAGTGATTAAAACAATGGCTTGGGACCAACTTTATGGGGGGTCCATTTTTTTATATATATTTTTACTAATTGACAACCGAATGTATGTATTGTGTACGACATACACATAAGATGCACGTAAATCACATGAGATGCCGTATGCTACGCGAGATACACGTGTGATGCACACAAAAGATAATTTTATTAAATATATTTGAAACCTTTTTTAAAATTTGGTTTTAGGCCATCAAAATCGTTTAGCTACCCTTGATGGAAACACTAACAACAACATATCCCATGTAATTCCACTAGTAGTATTTGAGGAGGGCGGTGCTAACACAATTTTATTCCTCCTACCTTGAGTAAAAAGGTAAAAAAATATTTTAATAGACCCTCAGCTCAAGTAAAACATGTCAAAAATCAAGTATGTGAAGAAAATACATTAGTGAAGAAGTCGTATTGAAAATAATGGACAAGAGAATCGTAGCAACAACAAATAATATGACAACTAAATCCAAGGAGACAATATGCAATACTGAAATCGAAAAATAAAGATAGTAGGAAACAATAATGGCAATATTAATAAAGAAATTAGACAACAATCGACTATCTATTGATCTTCTATCATAATCCCCGACCGTCAAATTTTTCTATCTTAGAATTATGTCTTCGGTAAATTTAAGATGTCATATCTTATCACTTCGATATTTACAACCCATGAAGTACTCTTTTGTTTAATCACCTTAGGTCCATACCACGAGGCACAAATGTTATGTGACCAACCTCTACTTGGGTTAATCATCCTCACCTTTACCACAAGAGAGAGCTTTTGCTCTTGATTTTATCCATTCTTGAAGTAGTACCACACTTCTTTAAATTGGAGTTTTCTTCATATTGCTTTCCATAATCTTCAATGAGTTTAAGTACTTGACAAAAACCGTCTTTGGGCTCCCTTTTAAGCTCACTCCAGCCCTTTAACGTGTCCTTCACTATATACTATATAGTACTATGATTTCTCTCTTGAAATATTCTTCAATTTTCGGACTACCAACTTTATTGGAACGTCTTTGGAATGAGTGACTTGATGCAAATTCTTTCCTCATGAATTTCTTCACTGCATACCAGGTCTCAAGTTTGTAGCTGTCCAACCACATTAAGACATCACTCTGGAACATCTTAAGGGTCAATTTTCAATCAAGAAAATGAAAATCAGCTCTCGAGTAGCCATTGAAATCAAAGATAACTCTCAGTAAGACCTTTCCAATCAAAGTAGTCATGATTATAATCACCTCGAAAGGTGGATAAAATTTCGTTGGCTCTTTTAGAATTTCCATGATCATCTCTTCCTGTGCACATATGTACCTCTCCATTCTGCATCTAAGAAGACTATATGAACCTATAATTGATAGGTCAAGTAAGTCAATCAACACTTGAACACCACCACGAGTCTTCTGAACTCCCATATGGCAAGGTCAAAAACAAGAGGAGCTCCACGGTCTTGAAGTGAAAATAGATGTCCTTTAATGGGCAGTAAAAAGACTTGCAACATATTTAAAATTCAACTGTCAAGTTAGAAGAGAGGAAGAAAAGAAACAACAGTTATAAAGCTCAAGAAAATCGCTTTACTAGTTGTTCGACCAGCCTAGTTCACGACTAATTTTGCTTCATTGAGACTAGTTCACAGCCTAGTTTTTGACTTAGTTCTATTAGTTAGAACTTAAAGTTAAACAATTGACAATCTAATTGTGCTCTACTAGTTCCCATCATGTTTTTTACCTCTGGTTTTGGTGATTCCTTCTTCTCGAGTCCTATAATTCTGGTACAATCTTTCTTGTGTTTTGTGTCTATGATTTATTTGTTCTTTTCTGGTCTATTCCTTGTTCTTGAATTCCCTACTGTTTGCTTCCAACTCTTGGCCATCACATCTCCTTTTCTTTTACTTGGAGGAAGTACATAACAATAACAACAAAATAACAGGAAACCATGCTTAAAGCATATTATATAGGCTAGAATTTCTTACACCAAAAGCTCAAACCAGTTTTGGGTACACTTTGCAGAGTTGCAGTACAGTACAACAAAGGTAAACAAGTTTTGGGAAGCTACATATGGAACATTTTTAAAAGCTAGCTTTGAGACAGCCAGATAGATTTTAAGTAGCACTAGCAAAACTCACCCACGAATGCATTAAGACCACTAATTAGCTGCCACTGTAAGCAACAAACTTTCCCCTTGATATGTACCAAATGTTGTTCATCCTCTTCGTTCAGCTAAAACTTGGGAGCAAAAAACAATATATACAAGTTTTGCTTCATCTCATACTTCATTTTCTAAATCTTCGAAAGGCCATTCTAGGACCACGACCACAGCCTCTCAAGGCCATTCTAGGACCACGAGCACCGCCTCTCAAGGCCATTGTAGGACCACGAGCTCCGTCTCTCAGGGCCATTGTAGGACCACAAGCACCCTCTCTCAAGGCTCTCTCTGACCATGAGCTCTGCTTCCCAGAGCTCCATGTACCCCAGCTATTTTCTTTCTGTAACTCTTCGTTCTCCACCTTCATGGTCTCACAGTGTTGTTCCCAGAGGTCTACACCTCCATTTTCTGCAAACAGCATTAATATCTAGTTATGAAATCCAACACTCAATGAACTCGTAATTCAGTAATGATAAATCATCAAGGTGTTAACAGAAAACATCGTCTCACACCTCCATGAACAGAATGTGTTCGTTTTCCATGGTTTTTTCCACAAAACAGTCGACTTATAATGACTCAAATGGAAAGGAAACTAACTTGGATCTAATGAAATCACCTCCAACTAACTCCACTATATAGCCAGTGAAATAACAATGATAGTTACCTTTAGCTGGGCCATGAGTTTTCTTCTCACCAGCATTAGGCACTGGGTTTGATTTGTTTGTAGCATCATCATCACTGTGCTGACCAGATAGTCCTGTTACAGAGTCTGAATTACCATTTTTGACAAGGTGAACTTCAGGAACTGGCGGAAAATCTATCTGCAAGAAGATGCAGTTTAGCATTCCAAGTTGTTGAAAGAAGGCCTTTGCAATTAGCATTAAGATCAGAAGTTGCATATCTAACTATTAGTAATAACTAAAGTTCAAAACACAAAGACACATGGAAATCCACTGTAGCAATTCCTAATGATGAAATGCCATAAACTAGAATAAAGAGGAATTAAAGAGAAAAATAAGAATCAAAATAACTTTTTTCATTTTATTCGATATCTCCATCTGAGCCGACACCGATACACTTTTTAGAACCAGGATATACAACAATATTCTATGACCCCACTTGCTAACAAACCATCTCAAGAGATGACACATGTCCTATACTAAAGAGAAACTTCTGGACTTAATTGAACATAAAAATAGGACTGAAATGTAATTAACTAGCCTTTCTACTTCTTTAGAGGTAGAGATATGGACTGCGTACATCTTACCCTCCCCAGACCTCACTATGTGGGAATACACTGGGTTTGTTGTTGTTTATTCCTCAAAGTTGGGTTCAATTCCCAATTCGTGGCATCCACTCTCACAGATGTATATTCAATTTCACTCAGCTTAAGCACCTTCAGTGATCCATCTTCCTTACAAATGGAGGTATCTCGATGTGTCTTACAAGAAACAACTGGAGGTAACAATTATAGTTGATTTCCTAATTTAATAACCTTTTTAGATCATGTAGCTTAAAATTCTATATACAGGAGCCATCTTACACATCATTTATGACCAACTTCAATGAGGATACTTCTCCACACACAGATTGTTTTATTTTATTTTTTTTGATAAGGTAACATTTGTATTGATTCCATAAAGTCATATAGGATATAGTTACAAGCTACATCTAGGCTTGGTAAGCAAAAAGAAAATAAAATTCTATAGGGACTCTAAGAACTGTCCAAGCGTCCCTGTATTTGTAATGAACATTCCGAAACACCAAAAATGTAAAAGTTGAATCCAATTATGCTTTATCGTCTGGATGGAGTTGCTTTTGTTTTCAAAACCTCTTGAGTTCCTCTCTTTCCAGACAGTCCACCAAATGCATCCTGGAATCATTTTCCAGATCCTTTTTTGGGCTTTAGATCCTCCTCTCCTGTTCCAGCTATTTAGCACATCCAGTGTATTGGTGGGCATTGCCCAACTCAATCCAATCTTAGCTAGAAAGATGTCCCACAACTGAGAGGTCACCTTACAATGCAAAAAAAGATGGCTATTTGTTTCTGCATAATCTCCACATAGAAGGCAAATAGAGCATAGGTGTATTCCCCTTCTTTGCAGCTTGTCTTGTGTTAAACAAGCTTTCTTTACCACCAACCATGCAAAGCACGCTACTTTGTATGCTATGTTTGTCTTTCATAATTGTCTCCATGGCCATTGTATTTGTGTGTTGCTGCAATTTCTCCAATGATATGCTGACCTTACTGAATAAACTCCTGTTTTGTCTCCCGACCAACCTAATCTATCGTGATCCAATGACACTCCATTGAATTGGTTGAGACTATTGAAAAATGCAATGAATCTGTTCAACTCCCAATCATTCAAGTATCTTCTAAAAGTGAGGTTCCATCCTTCATTATTCCATACCTCACTAAGTTTTGCCCTTTGTACTGGTTCAGCGTGTAAACTTCGGGATACAACTGCTTTAAAGGGCCATTGCCTAACCAATTATCTTCCCAAATGGAGATTCTTTGCCCATTCTTTCTCTTATAGTTGATGTTGATGCTGAAAATGTTCCACAAGTTTCTGATGGTTTTCCACACACTAACCCCATACACAGTGCTTACAACTTTGGTTTTCCAGGCATCTTCTTCTCCATATTTTTCCCTAATCACTTTCTTCCACAATGCTTGATCTTCATTCGTGTATCTCCAGAGCCATTTCATAAAGAGGCTTTGGTTTTGCTTTCTTAAGTTCCTTATGCCCAACCCTCCTTGTTTCTTGCTGATTGTTAATATTTTCCATTTGACTGGATGTATACCCTTCTTCTCTTTGTTTCCTTGCCATAAAAAGTTGTTTCTCAATGTGTCCAACCTTTTTTCAACCTGTGGTGGTATAGGAAAGAGCGACTCATGTAAGTGGGGAGTGCATCTAGAACACTATTAATGAGTATAAGTCTGCCGCCTAAAGATAGGTACTGACTCTTCCATCTAGTGAGTTTTTTCTCACATTTTTCAAGCACTCCATTCCAGATGTCAATGGATCTACAATGTGCCCCCAGGGTCATACCAAGGTATGTTGTGGGTAGTGTGCCTACTTCTCCTCCTAGGATATCCACACAAAGCTGAAAGTTTTGAGGTTCTTTAACTGGAAACATGAGACTCTTCCTCCAGTTTACATGTAACCCAGAGACCCCTTAAAAAATAGTCAAAATAACTTTCAAAATCTTCATCTGCTCAGCCTCCGCATCGCAAAGGATAATTGCATCATCTGCATATTACAAATGAGTGATTTCAAGATTGTCCCCTAGTTTGTTACCAACTTTAAAACCTCTGAGCCAATTGTTCCGGTGAGCAGTGAGCAACATGTTGTTTAGACCCTCCATGACAATTAGGAAAAGGAAAGGTGAGAGGGGATCATCTTGACGTAACCCCCTACTTGAAGTGAAAAAGCCTTCAGGTGCATCATTGATCAGAACTGAAAATTTAACGGTGCTAATACAAAATCGAATCCATTTCACCCATTTATTGCCAAAACCCATTCTCTTCAGCATGTTAAGCAGAAAGTTCCAATTCACATGATCAAAAGCTTTTTCTATCTCCAACTTACATAGAATAGTAGCTTTACCATGTTTCATTCTAGAGTCCAAACATTCATTAGCAATCAGTGCAGCATCCATGATTTGCCTACCCTTGATAAAAGTCATCTGATGTGTTCCACCAATTTGTGCATTACTGTTTTCAACTTTTCTGTGAGAAGTTTGGATATGATTTTATATACACTACCTATCAAACTGATAGGTCTGTAATCTCTCAACTCCTTCGCATCACCTCTTTTGGGGATCAATGCTATGTATGTGGCATTGAAGCTTTCTTCAAAGTACTTCTGATTGTGGAAATTGTGTATTGCCAGCATGATATCTCCTTTGACTATGTCCCAACAGTGGATGTAGAAACCCATATTAAAACCATCTGGCCCGGGAGCTTTGTCCACAGAACAAAGCTTTATATATTCAAATATCTCTTGTTCTTCAAAGCGTCACTGTATCCAGTCCTTTTCTTGATCAGATATCATAGGGCCTGCAATCTGATTGAATTCTGGTCTCCAATTTTCTGATTCTGAGTAAAGTTGCTCATAAAACTTGATTATTTTTTGCTCATAAAACTTGATTATTTCTGCTTTGATAACCCTTGGATCTTTTGTTTCAACTCCCCCTACTACAAGATGATCAATGTTGTTGTACCTTTTATGGGCATTTGCTGATCTCTGAAAAAACTGTGTTTTTGTCCCCTTGTTTCAACCTTTGTACTCTTGACCTTTGTCTCCAGTGTATTTCCTCCCTTGTGGCTAGCTCTTCAAACTTAGTGTTCAAGTCCGCTTTTAATGCAGTTTCAACACTATCTAGACTCCTTATCTGTTGTATCTTGTCTAGGGCTGAAATCTGGTTAAAAATGTTAAGTTTTTCTACTTAGATTGCCATTAGTAACCAAATTCCATTCCCTGAGCTTAGACTTCAAAGCCTTCAGTTTCATTGCTAGTATAAAGTCAGGTCTGCCTGCCATTGTGAAAGAGTCCCACCATATCTTCACCTGATCTTTGAAGCCATCTACTCTCAACCACCAATTTTCGAACTTGGAGTAGGATTTTGAGCTGCTCTAATTCCCACATTTCAAGGATAGAGGCAAGTGATCCGAGATAACTTTGGGGAGAATTGACTGGTTTATGCTTGAAAATTCCTCATCCCAGTAAGAGGTGAAGAGAAATCTATCTATTCTTGAAAAAGAATCTTGAGTGCCACCTCTAGCCCAAGTGAAGGTTCCACCATTTAGAGGAGGATCCACCAATTCTGAATTTTCAATGAACTTTGAGAAATCTTCCATACTTCTCGACAAGGTGGTTGCGTTCTTTTTTTCAGAAATGAACCTGGCTGTGTTGAAGTCTCTGCAAGTCACCCATAAATCTTCGCAAAGACCCTTGGCTCCACCAATCTCTTCCCACAATTCTAATCTTTCTCTTCTGGAATTTGGCCCTAAGACACCGATCAGACACCACTTGAAATTCTGCTTTACTGCCTTGAAACTACAAGACAGTGAGTATACCCCAGCACAAATAAGTTCCCCCTCCCATATTCTACTATCCCACATAATTAAAATTCCACCTCTAGTACCATTTGATTGTAGATTCTCATATTTGACCCACCTATTAGCCCAGATTTCTTTAACGTATGTAGCTATATCCCCTCCGACTTTTGTTTCTTGCAGACAGTAGATGTCGGCTCCCTATTCATGCATCAAACTCTTTAAGACAGTTCTCTTCCCCCCATCATTAATACCCCTCACATTCCATGAGATGATATTCAACTTCATGATCCACCTTCAATCGTCAATCTCCCTTTGGGTCTGCTTCCATTGCTCTTGAATTTCATGTCAAAAACCAAACCTTTAAGTTCCTGAATACCTTTCCACCTGGTAGTTCTGCAGTTTTTTTGGAACTGTAAGGGAATTTTTATTCGATCTCAGCATGTCAATTTTTTAGAGCAATTCTTGAGTCTCTCTTTCACAATCTTTGTAGTTTACCCCAAATTGTTTACAAATTCTATTGATGTTTTTGAACATTACCAGAGATACATCCATTCCATACACGGGGGAATGTGCATCTTCTATCAATAAAGGAGCTTCTTCACATATCTCAGGTGGCATGTCAAAAATTGGTAAAGAGATGAATTGTTGGGCTAAATCTTCATCTGCGCTATTAATCTCTCCCCAAATCCTGTGTTTCCATTTCAAAAGTGTCGCTGCTTCTCCTTCTCCTTTTATCCTGGTTTCCATTGTTTTTTACTGTCACTGCTTGCGTGGAATTCTCCAGAATTTGACAGATCTGAGCCTCAGTTAACAGTGGGTCATATTGTGGTGGATTGGGCCCAATACCAATATTTTTTGTCATCTGAATGGGGTCAAGGCCCAATTTTTCCTTTAGGCCCATAGTAAGGTTGGATTCTCAGGTAGTGTGTAAGAGGGATAGTTTCAAGTACTTAGGGGCCATGATTCAGAGGAATGGTGAGATTGACGAGGATGTCTCTCACCGGATCGGGGCAGGATGGATGAAGTGGAAGCTCGCCTCGAGGGTGTTGTGTGATAAGAAGGTCACCCAAGCTTAAAGGCAAATTTTATAGGGTGGCAGTCCGTCCGGCCATGTTGTATGGAGCGGAGTGTTGGCCTGTCAAGAACTCACATTCAAAAACTAAAGGTGGCGGAAATGCGGATGTTGCGCTGAATGTGTGGGCTTACTAAGGGGATAGGGTTCGGAATGAGACTATTCGAGATAAGGTTGGTGTGGCTTCGATAGAGGACAAAATGCGGGAGGTCCGTTTGAGATGGTTCGGACATGTGATGAGGAGGGACACGGATGCTCCGGTTCGTAGGTGTGAGAGGCTTGCTTTGGATGGTTTCAGGCGGCGCAGGGGTAGGCCGAAGAAATACTGGAGAGAGGTGATTAGGCGAGACATGGAGCAGTTACAGCTTACTGAGGACATGGCCCTAGATAGGAAGATCTGGAGGAAGCATATTAGGATAGAAGGCTAGTGACTTTTTCGGTAGGTAGGATAGGGCTTTACTTGGCCAGTGCAGTATTCTTGTTATGCTGCATTACGATTGCTTACTATTTTTTGTTTACTACTCCTTATAGGTGGCGTATTTATGTCATGTCATATTGTTCCATGCTTTGTGTACGTTTTTTATGACTTATCTTATCTTGAGCTGGGGGTGTATCGGAAACAGCCTTGCTACTTCTCCGGAGGTAGTGGTATTGACTGCATACATCTTACCCTCCCCAGGCCTCACTATGTGGGAATACACTGGATTTGTTGTTGTTGTTGCCCATATTTCCTCTTTCACAGGGAGTGGAGGGTTTAATAGCTGCACAAACCTCACGTCCCTATCACATGCAGGTTTTTTAAAATTGCTGGCTTCAACCGAGGGGCCCACGTGCCCGTATAACTCTTTTACAGAAAGGTCAGTGGATAAAAGAGTTTGACCCTGGTTATTATCCAAAGGGGGTAAGGATTGTTTTCCGTCCATTTTCCTCTTCTTCACAGTTGTCGGGATCTCACACCAAATGGGCATATTAAAGATGTAGCCATCACTTTCCATCTCAATATCTCTGGGTACTGCTTTCCCGTCACCCTTGACTTTGATTCGTGCCCAGCACAGATGATTTTTTAGTATTGTTTCTTCCTCTGTTTCAATCCATCCACCGCATGCATCTCCTATCTTCCGGAAAATGGATTGTGTCCAGAGGCTCAGAGGTAATCCATATAGGCGAATCCATACCCAGGTTCATGATTCCTCTTCCGGCCAACATCCTACGGTTGGAGTCCACCAGTCCAGACTCAGAATGGACCTCTTCCACCTCCACTCTCCTTTCAAGACATGTTCTGCTTCCTTCCTAGTTGGAAGTTCGAAGAGGAATTGAGAGTCATTCATTACATACACGTTAGTTCCATGTGTTGTGTTCCATACACTGCTCACCCACCTTCTTACATCGTTAAGAGTTGGGATTTCATGGCTTGCTGACATGAATTTTCCCACGATGCATCTGCCAAGTACATCGTCTTCTGAAAACTCTGACACTCCGGCAACTTTGATTCTTGAGTTGGATATTTGAGGTGTCGCTCCTTTTATTGCTGCCGATGACCATTTAATGCTTCTGATAGACTCTGCAAAGGAGGACTTTTGATGCTGATGCTGTTGATTGAATGTAGATGGACCCTTTCTGGTTGGGGTCGCAATAAATTTTTCCATCTTCTGAGCTATTGCTGCCCAACCAGCATTTAACGCAATTTCTGGAGATATAATTACTGATCTATTCCCCCCTTGTACTGCAATAAAGCTTATGTATCTACCGTGTTCATTGTATTTAAGGTTACAATAGAACTCAGCAAAAAGATCTCTTGTTTTCCATCTCTTCGTTGACATTTTTTGCTCCTTTGATGCATCATTAAATACATGAACTAACCATTTCATAACTTTACGGCTTAAAGATACTTTTCTCATCAAATTTCTGCTGCGCTCAGTCCATTCAAACCAAGTCTCAGATTTCGATGAGGTTTTAGAAATTTCAAACGATTTAAAACCAGCATGGTAGTAAATCCTATCTTCCCCCATGAGAACTAAAAGCAATAAAAGAAAGAAAAAGGGTTATTTCCGGCATAGAAGACTACCGGAAAGGGGCTGCTCTCTCCCCTAGAAAGTAGGAGAGAGAGGATTCTCGTGAAACGTGCCTGGGAGGAAAAAGTTTTGTAAGTTGGTTATTCTTCACACAGATTGTTTTATGGTGCAACTTAAAGCTAACGATCTGTCTTTCGTGTAAGTTGCCACTTCTTTCTTTCAAAACATCTTTTATTTATTTCTAACCAAATAGCAACATATAATGCATAAAGATACTGTATTCCACATCTATTTTCTCCTTCTATTAGCATCTCTATTGTTAAGCTTGAATGCAAATCTCAAAATGACATTCTAGACAAATTTTACACTTGACAACTCACTCTACTTTCGGTATCTCAAACTCTTCCTTTGAACTTTATATAGAAATTCAAGAGAAATTAATCGGAAGAACATCATAAACAAACTATAGCCGAATCTACCTCTTGCACTTGATCCTGCTGCAAAGCTTGACCTGCATTAAACAAAAGATTTTCAGACAATGGAGTTCTTCCATAATAAAGAATGCAAAACTGAACCATGGTGAAAGAAGTGGTTAACCCAAATTAATATTTTAGGAACTGGCAGGAAGCAGAATAGCATCCAAAACTCTTCTCCCTGAAAGGTGAAGGATAACTGAATCATAGAAAAAGGAACCTGGAACAATTTCATCCTCCATATCACCATGTTCTGGTTTTTCACACAAGGTGCTTTTTTCATTTGCCTGCCCTTGTCTGTTTGTATCTCTAACCTTAGCTTCTTCGCGGGATTGCTTCCAGTGCAGCTACATTTGAGACACCACTTTGTCAATAGAAATGAGACTGCAGAATTAAAACATTTGTTCAAGTCTGATTACTCACAAGTCCTTTTGGTTGGCCAATCTGATTACTCTCAAGTCCTTTTGGTTGGCCAATCACCTCTTGATATTTATCTTTGCTTTGTTGCTGCTTCCTATTCCACTGCAAAATCTACCATATAAGTTTCCGATGCATGAAGCAAAAGCAAAAGCAAGAAGTACTACTAGGTATCTCACTACTCACACGTCCCTTTGGTCTGCCTTCAGTCTCACTATTAACAAGCCACTTTGGGTGCAAGTTGCCGGCTCTTTTTCCAGCATTAGTCTGCAATTCATTCCAGTTCCGCAGAAAAAAAAATTCGAGCAAATGTAACATATCATGGAAACAAGAGTTGGAATATCTACATCTTATAAATTTTTTGAGATTCAAAAAAAGAGGCAAGTATCTACATCTTATAATTACTTACAAGTCCCTCTGTTTCAGAAGCTACATTCTTATAAAGTTTGATCATTTCTCTCAACCATTGCCTTTTCGCATATTGTTTCCGGGCACTTCTACTTGGGCCCTGAGAGAGAATCAACACGTGAGCACTACAATATCTTTAGGCAAAGAAAATTGGAAAAAATGATTAATAGTGATATTTAATGGAAACTATTATTAACACAGACTAACTGGTCATATGAGTAGAATATTACCCGTGAAATGCCTACAAAATTCTCAAGAGGCTAAATTCAACTATACTAGCCAACAGATCTGATAAAGCACTATAGCATCTGACCATGTCAGGTGACTTTGTGACAAGAACAAATGTTACTTTCAAGTGACAGTTCTAATACAGTGCAGTTGCAGCATTAATCTACACAGTTCCATGCAATTTTCTGAAATGGCTCCACCAACTGTAGGATTAATTGTTGCCAATTTCTCACAGAAATGTATGAGAAAAGTTGTAGAAATGGACCTTTTTAACTCTCTCAGGCTTGGTGGTTGCCTCTACATTCTCCAAACCTTTCTCTTGAAACTCGTCATTTCTGAAGAAAACAGAAAAAATGTTCAGCAACTTACCAAGATATTGGACATCTCTGCATGGATAAAAACAAAACAGGATGCACTTGGAAATGCCTAAGTCATCAGAAAAGAAGTCACTTCAAATATAAATTTTCCTGGATCTTGCACATTTCATCAATAAGATTGAACTTGTCAAGCCACCACAAACAAATACTTATCAGATAAGGGAAAAATTTCTTGGAATTATTAGGAAAAAATAAATTCAAGATTTTCACCAGCAGGGGATGGATAAAGATAAACTTGGGGAACTTACAAGATGCTCAACAAGGAAAGATGGGGTACTTAGGCTCTCATTCAACATGGCTCTAATGTTGCATTAGTTCCTATTAATTTGGACTTTATGTTGAAACCCCAAAATCCGTACTCCGTACAAGGGCTGAACAACACTTAAATGATACACAAAACAAGCAAAGAAAATACATGGGCAAAGAAACACTTGTCGAAATGGAGACAAGAAACACCTTCAACTTTGTTATTGATGCTAAAACGGTAGCAGTGTAAAGGTTTAAAACCTCAACTTAGTGGTATTGCAGGAAGGAATGTACCCTCTAAGGTAATGACCACAGTATGTCTTTGTTATGGTCCCTAGTTCTGGATCGAGTCCAACTTTACGGTCTAAGCCCTTGTGTTTGTTTCGTGACTTGCCTATGCTTGCTGAATTTTGCAGTTCATTCAGGAACAATTCTCTTAAATAGAGGTTTACAGTAGCAACTATGATTGTTGAATTTTGCAGTTCATTAGGGAACAACTCTCTTAAATAGAGGTTTACAGTAGCAAAGATTCCTAACAAACTAGAAATAGAAAAAGTCCTATAAAACTGAATTAACAAGAGTCCTGATCACTAAGGGAAGTTCTATTCTACTAACAAGATAATTTAGACAATATTAATCAGTATATGTCCTGTCCTATTGGGGCAGGATGGTTGAAATGGAGGCTCGCCTCGGGAATTTTATGCGATAAGAAGGTGCCTCTGAAGCTTAAAGGTAAATTCTATAGAGTTGCAGTCCGGCCGGCCATGTTATATGGGGCGGAGTGTTGGCCTGTTAAGAATTCTCACGTCCAAAAGTTGAAGGCGGCGGAATTGAGAATGTTGCGTTAGATGTGTGGATTTACGAGGGCTGACAGGGTTAGGAATGAGACTATTCGGGAGAAGGTGGGAGTGGCTTCGGTGGAGGATAAGTTGCGGGAAATGCGGTTGGGATGGTTTGGCCACGTGATGAGGAGGGGCACGGATGCCCCAGTTCGTAGGTGCGAGAGGCTAGCCTTGGAGAGTTTCAAGAGAGGTAGGGGTAGGCCAAAGATGTACTGGAGAGGAGTCATTAGACGTGACATGGAACAGTTACAGCTTACTGAAGACATGACCCTTGATAGGAAGGTTTGGAGGAAAAGTATTAAGCTTGAGGGCTAAGGTGTGTGGTCGAGTGGTAGTCTGTAGATAGGAGGGTTAAGAATAGCTTGGTGGGTAGTTCTAGTTTTGGGGGAGGGGGATCCTTGGTTTGTTGATTATACTTCATTTTTATGGATGTTGCTTCTTTGTTACTTTATCATGTTGCTCTTCTTTTGGTCTACGATCCTTTGTCTTGAGCCGGGGGTCTATCGGAAACAGCCTCTCTACTCCTTCGGGGGTAGTGGTATGGACTGCGTACATTCTACCCTCCCCAGACCCCACTGTGTGGGAATATACTGGGTTTGTTGTTGTTGTTGTTGTATCTGCCCTGTCCTACTAATCCGATTAATTCTTGCGTCTGGAATATTGTTTCCAGACAAAAAGGATCAAAAACAGGCTTTCAAAGCAATATACCAAGAAAATTGACAGAAATTGACCAAATAAAGTAATAATAACCTAAAATAAACTGTAATAATGCAAAGAATGAGATTGCAGTTTCCAATAGCCGTACTTCTTCATGCCCGAAGTACTGTCATTAACCTTGCTACTTTCTGCATTTCCTTTGATCTTATCCACATCGTTGCTATCCGGATCAGCTACCTTCTTTTGCTTGCAAAGACTCTTATTGCTTGTGAGATCTTGTTGAGATTTCTTGGTCTGCTCATCAACCTTCTCAGACACTTCAGAACAATGTTTCTTCTTCCTGTGAAGAAGAAAGATTCAAGAAGTCAATCATGAGCCTTACAAAACCAATGTGTCTGTGCAAGTCAGAATCATCAAACAAGTGATCAAGAAATTACTCCAGGCTAGGAAGTGTTTCTGAAGCCTTCCTTTTCTCGGAGATCACATTACAACCCAAAGAATTTTCAAGATGTGGACTTGTGAGTTTTACTAGATCTGCCACTTCCTCATCTTCAGACTCATCTTCACTGTCATAACCTCCAGATTCATTGTCAAACTCCTTATTCTCCAACGGTAAGTGTCCTGTCTTTACAGGTTGCTTCTCAACAATTCTGATGTTCTCAGCTAATTTTGGCCCATCATTTCCTTCAATGGCTAAAACACCTCCTTTCTTCTTCACACTAGCACATGAATTTTGAGAACATAATCTTTATTAATAGAAATAATAGTAATAACAATAATAATAAAAGCAACTGTTTTTTTAAAAAAAAAATAGCAGAAGACAAAGCCGCAGTTTAGCAAACCTGACTATACATCTATTCTTCAAGATACAAGTTGATTCAAAAGGAGGCAAGAGAAAACCATCCATCTGCATGTATATTCAACAGGAAAATGAACCACTTAATAATGTAGTATCATTGAAATGTTAATATGTGGCAACAGAGCAGCCAGAGGAAGTTTCTATCTCCAAGTTCAATCAACAACGTAACAAGCCAAGAACCAAAGATTGTGGCTAGCGGTCAATGAAATAATATGGGAAACCAAAATTTCATCCCAATCAGAAATCAAAAAGGGTAGGTAATTTCTCCATCCGCTTAATAGCATGTTTGGCCAAGCTTCCTAAATCAGCTTATTTTGAAGACTACTTTCAACTAAATACTTTCGGTGAGAACCAATTTGTGCTTGGCCAATAAATTCTAAAAGCACTTTTGAGCTGCAATTAGTGTTTAGTGTTTTTAAGTAATTTTTTCTCAGAAGTGTGTATAGTAAAAAAAAAAAAAAAACTACTCTTTTTAGCATATAAATGATTATAAACAAATAGATATATCCTGGACAAACCTAAAAGCCAAATCATACAAATATGCTTCACGTTAGGGATAAAATGAGTTTTGAATCCATAAATAATTGCTATTAGAAGAGTAATCATGGTAGTATTGTAATTCGATTCTATCGCGTAATTTTATTTAGCCATACCCTCACAATGGAGCATTGTTGTTAGAGGCTTGATATCTATGAAGTTGTTTTCGGCTTGATAGCTATGAAGTTGTTTTCGGCTTGATACCATGAAGTTGTCTTCTACTTGATAGCTATGAAGTTGTTTTATGCATCTATCTCTAACAAAAAAGTCTAGTTGTCACATGCTATTATTTCCCTATATAACATCAAAAGCACTTATTTTCTGCCAAGAGCTTGGTCAAACAGTTTCACTTTTTTAAATAAGCACTTTTGCTCCCAAAAGCGTGTCCAAACTAGCTATAAGCATCAGTGTAAAAAACTAGCAACTAATTGACGTGCAAACAAGCTCAGCGAACCTCTTTTTTACCACCCCACCCCAACGAGGATCAATTGTGTTCCTGCTTACCCTCCAGCAACCACTTGAACAAGCCTCACTTGCAAGCGAACATTTCTATTTCAACTAATACAAAAACAATACTGAACCCAAAAATCATAAACAGCAATCAACTAAAAAAAAATAGAAGTTAGAAAACATACATATAGGAGAATTCCATGAGGACAAGAGTGATTGATTTGAAAAGTGGTGAGAATATGAGAAGAGAGTTGAGAGATAGTTGTGTGTATTTGGGGTTTGAGAAGAAACCAACTACGCCTCAAACCCTCTGATTTTTGTAAGTCACTCAGAATGTGGGGGTCCTCAAACGTCAATCGAAGCCTTATTCTCTCCATTTTCTCCGATTACACACACACACACTTGCAGCTTTTGGGTTTCCGGCATAAACCTCCTCCCTCACTGTGGCCCAAATAAAGTGGCGCTTACTGTCACTCCCTCCCCCATGTCTCTGAAATACTCAACTCCCTTTGCATTTATTTTTCCTATTTTTTATTTTTATTTTTATTTATTTTTTTGACAAATCAAAAAAATATTTTTAAAAAAATCATATTTACTCTTATTATTAATTATTTATTTTATAAATTATTTTTCAATATTAAACCTCAATTAATAAGAATAATATAATAACGTCATTATATCAAGGGAAAAGAGTCAAAAATATCCCTCTACTTTCATAAATTGATTATATTTGCCCTTAGTTAAACTATAGGATTAAATATACCCTGCCGTTACTAAATTATACAAATATACCCCTCTATTTAACGAAAATTCACACGGGCTAACATTTAGCTGAGATGGACTCCACGCGGCATGCCACGTCAGCGTCACATTTTTATTCTTTTTTCCTTTCTTCTTTTTCTTATCTTTCGTTGATAAGAATCATATTACTTTCATCTTCCAAATTGAATTGTGAAGAAGAAAAGAAAAAGAAGAAAGGTGAAAAGAATAAAAATGTGGTGCTGATGCGGCATGCCACGTGGAGTCCATATCAGTTAAATATTAGTCCGTGTGGATTTCCGTTAAATAGAGGGGTATATTGGTATACTTTAGTAATGGCGGGGTATTTTTAACCCTATAGTTTAACTAAGGACAAATATAACCAATTTATGAAAGTAGAGGGATATTTTTGACCCTTTTCCTTTATATCAATCATTATTTTTTTAAGAAAAAAGGGGTAAAAATACCCTTCTACTTTCATAAATTAGTTAAATTTACCTCTTGTTATACTATGGGATTAGATATACCCCTGCTGTTAATAAAGTTTGTAAATATGCCCATCTTTTTAACGGTTTTCCACATAGAATGACACTTGGGTGAGATTGACGCCACATGGCATGCCACCTCAGTGCCAAATATTAATTTTCTTTTTCATTCCCAAATAATAATACTTTCCAGCAATTGTAACAAGACAACGATGCTCTCAGTAAATTATGGTCTACGGATGAGTTAACTTACGGTTCACAAATGAACTCGATAATCCTCAATGTCAACAAATAAAAGACTACAAAAAGAAAAATTCTAAGATACATTCCATAGAGTTGAAAAAATTTGTCAATAAAGAAAACTATAATAACAAACACCTGAACATAGGATGAAGCGTAAATTAACAGTTCAACCTGGAAACTCTCGAGTTATTAATCAGAACAAAAATAAGATCATGTCTCAATAAAAGAGCGTGAAATACAAAATCACAGGGGAAATAAATTTAATGGAGAGGGGAAAAACAAGTTATCAACTCTTAAGCAAAGTCTCGACAGCTTCAAAGAAGAGAGGAGCCATTTCAGGGCTTGGAGTCTTCATGGTACACTTGACACCAGGGATTCCAATAACTATTATTAGTTCGATCAAGAAAGGAATTCCTCGAGGAATCTTGGCAGAAAGATACAACACCTCCTGGTTAGCATGTTTGTGCTTAGCAATAAAGAACATGTTTGATGCAGCTAGCCGATCAAGGGTTGTTTCAACACTAGTGATAACAGATGGTGGGAAGTCCCTTGATACCTCATTTGAATCAGGTAGTGACTTTCAAGTCTCTAGAAAAGTAATGCGCTCCATCCTCCGTGGAAAGTACGTGAAAATAGATTTTATCATTGAAATACTACACTGGTTGTTGATTATTTTAACTGCAACCTGTAAAAGGGTATTTGGAGGGCCAGGAGAAATGTTCTGGAACAAAACCATCGGTAAGAGAGTGCTTGCAGATGTCCCAGGTAGCGATTTATGTTTGAATCTCAGTAAAAAGTTATACTAAATGTCGACTTTTCTTTTTTCGATCTTGAAGAAACACAATTTTATTTTACATCTTTGTTTTTAGTGATTGAAATGCTATTGAAGATTCATCAACTTAAGCATAAGAAGAGAGACCACTAAAATGAAATTGTAAAAAATGCCATTAAAGCCACCTTTTGTTGTGAAAAGAAAAAGTAAGAAAAGTTAAATGAAAAAGAAAATTAATATTTGGCGCTGAGGTGGGGGCCACGTGGCGTCAATCTCACCCAAGTGTCATCCTATGTGGAAAAACGTTAAAAAGAAGGGCATATTTACAAACTTTATTAACAACGGGGGTATATCTAACCCCATTGTATAACGAAGGACAAACTTAGCTAATTTATGTAAGTAGAGGAATATTTTTGACCCTTTTCCTTTTTTTTAATAAATATGTCAAGTCAAAATATGATAAATAAATTCGAACAAAGAAAACAGATATAGAACAATAATTGTCTTCCTAGATAACTGTCATTTTATTTTAAAACTAAGCCAAAAGATGAATATTATGAACAATAAAGTAGATAAAAAATATTGAAAGAAGATAAGAGATGAGAACTTTTCATTCTTCCAAATATCAAATGTACAAGTGTATACGATATGAACTCTTATGTCTCTATTTATAGTGTCATATAGAGGTATGCAAAAGGTTGTCATAAATATGACATTAACCATTAACATAATGGAGGAGGTTATGTATGTGTAAGGTCACAAGAATAATGGTCATGAATGATGGAGATTTTCTTCATAATTGAGGGGATAATGGAGACAGGTAGTGAAAGTAATTTCTAGAGTAGTGGACATCCACACTTATTAATTTTATAACACTCTCCCTTAGATGTCTATAGATGATGTGCCTCTTTAAAATCTTATCAGGAAAAAAATTTGTGGGGAAAAAATCCTTAGTGAAGAAAAAAGAGTACACATATCTTACAGTAATACGCGTTTGTTTGTTGCCTCGTTAAAAACCTTGCCAGAAAAATTCATTGGGACAAAATCTAGGCTAAAGAAAAAAGAGTACATCACATATTTTACTCTCCTGATGCAAACATCATTTCACTTCTCAAAGATGACGTCTGTAATCTTATATGTCTGCTTTCAAATGTTGATATTGATTGTCTCGTTGTGATAAAATCACATTCACGAAGATATTGTATTCTTGAAATCGTCCTGATGTCTTGTTTTCTTGTTTCTTGGATCTATTAAGCCCATAAACTCAGTCAAATAAATTCTTAAAAATTACTTCATATGTGACCTCATCATCGCAAGTCATTTGCAGATTGAACTTGTTCGTAGCAACAACCAGTTAGTTGTAAAAAAATCATTTGCATAATATTAAAACGGACCGTAGATGAATATTCTTTCTGCATTTACATAACCAACAAGCCTTTGACAATATTTGTTAGAAATAATAAATTCATATCAATAATATTTGATTTCACTCACATTCACATAAAAGTGAATATCTTTTTTGCACATTAATAAAAATTATTATCTCATGTATAGAATAGCAGGATACATAAGTGCAATAATTGCATTAGTACATGATATTTTCTAATCATTTTCATGAGATGAAAATTGATCTTTTTTTTATGGTAAGTGATCTCACAATCATTGGGATATTTAATGGATCGAATCTCTTTTAAATTCTTTAAAGATTTTTCTCTAACATTTGTTGTCTAGCTAGACATGACAGTCATGCGTAATACACATTTAAGATTTTCATACATTACCAGATTGAAAAAAGCCTTGTTGCATCCACCATAGGAGAACACATCTCTTAAAAATAATGCCAGGAGTTTGCGAATAACCTTTATGCCTCAAGGCACAAGTCGTATTTTATATTTTATGATTTTACTTTTCGCACAATCACCAATTTGTATCTCATTGACATTATTCCTTAATCTATGGACTAATTTCAAAACATCACTTTTCAAGTGAAACACAATGTACTTGAATTGTGTATTTTATCTGTCCATACTACTTGACAGATTTAAATTTAAGATTCCCGTTATCATTTATAATGGTGACTGCTATATTATATCAATGATACCATCGACAGTTATTTGATATCGATTTCAATAAGACATAACTTATCGAGATCTCTTCATTTCATCATTTTTAGGTACTTGAACCTTTTATCAAGGTTTTATGGAATATTATGTCATGGTACTCTTTTAAAGCAGTTGCCTCATTATCAAAATCATCTTGATCAGTCGCTCCTTTCTTTCTTTAAAGAGTTTTATATTTGGAACCAATTGGTCTATCACATTTCAGGCGTGCCATAGACTCTGCCCTCCAAGGACCTTTTATTGGAGCATTTACAACTGAGTTACAACATAGGGTCTGTTTAACAATAAACTTGCAACATTTCGCAAATCATGACTTATCAATTGAACTTCAAGTTCACTATATATATTTTTTTACTAGGATCTAGATCATTCGTTCCATACATTTCAGCCATAATCATATCTCTCCCTAATTGTTAGAAAATCTAACATTTATCCCAACCTTATTTAGGGATCCATCATTGTACGTGGTGGATATTGCAGATTCAAATTTTTAGATGAATTTTAATTGATTTTTGACCCTAAATCAATAATATAGGGAAACCTTGTTTGCTCGATACACATAAATATTGCTATATTTAAATAAACTCATGTCATACCAATTTTTTTTTGATAGATTTGTTCTCATAACCAATGATTAAGCTATAATTGGAGGCACACAATTTTCTGTTAATTCAATCAGCATTATCAACTTTTATAGTTTGAAACCATGCTCTCAATTTAACAATTTGAGCAAACAACCTTGCAAAAATTAAATTGAAAGTTGATAGCAGCGCATGTGACCAACTATAGATGCATCTCATTTCATAATAAACAGTCAGCATGGCAGGGGAATGGGGCCATATTCACCTTGTTGTACGTTTTAAAATTTTGGGGGATACAATCATAACCTTAGTTGTTATAATATTTCATCATGAGAACAAGCAACATAAGAGAATTCTTGAAGAATCTTTTATCTCTTCAATGTAAAACCACATGAATTCTTAATTATTTTTGCATCACATTTGAATTGGGATGGTCAACCGATCATGCCAACTTATATATTTTCTTTAAACTTTTTGTTTACTACAACATGTGATTCCATCACCATGCCCATATATTTGTATCAATAAACATGAGAAAAAAGGAAAATCTTTTTCATAAATATTTATAATCCGTTTCGATTGTCGTAATATAAAGATACAAAATCTTTGCATAATTTACAGTTTCAATATAATAATAATTTTTTTTTCAATTTCCTTGAAACTTAAAAAGTTTCTTTTGGAAACTTACTACAATTTCAATGACCAGAATAATTTTATTCCTCCGAGTAGTAACACATTAGCTTTTCGAGGCTATTAATATGCTACCTCATATTTCAAAACACCATTTGTATGATGGTCATCTCCTTTTAGGGAGAAAATAATTGACTATAATTATTGTCATTATAGTCAATTATTTTATGCTAGACCTCTTTCTTGCTTTACTTTTGCCTTTAATAATTTATTTTTATAACATTTGGCAAAGTCATTTTTGACTTATCATATTTACGCGATCAATGACAACTCATTCGATCACATCATAACCATTTTGGTCATTGCCAAAATCTTTATAGGCAAGAATCACTTCTTGATTTTACCCTTTGGTAGATCATGATAAAACATACTATAGTATCAATGACCCTTTTATATCAAATTGAAATATTCTTTATATTCTCAAACCTTTCGTAGATCGAGGTGAGTTTTGGTGTTTATCCAACCATATATAAGCACGTCTTTGTCCGTGAATTTCATCGCATCTTGACACATTTGAATTGGGATGGTCAACCGATCATGCCAACTTATATATTTTCCTTAAACTTTTTGTTTACTACAACATGTGATTCCATTACCATGCCCATATATTTGTATCAATAAACATGAGAAAAAAGGATAATCTTTTTCACAAATATTTATAACCCGTTTCGATATTCGGAATATAAAGATACAAAATCTTTGCATAATTTATAGTCTCAATATAATAATAATTTATTTATTTTCAATTTCCTTGAAACTTAAAAAGTTTCTTTTGAAAACTTACTACAATTTCAATGATCAGAATAATTTCATTCCTTCGAGAAGTAACATATTAGCTTTTCGAGGTTATTAATATGCTTTCTCATATTTCAAAACACCATTTGTATGGTGATCATCTCCTTTTAGGGAGAAAATTATTGTCATTATAGTCAAAATTATTTTATGCTAGATCTCTTTCTTGCTTTACTTTTGCCTTTAATAATTTATTTTTATAACATTTGGCAAAGTCATTTTTGACTGATCATATTTACACGATGAATGACAATTCATTCGATCACACCATAATCATTTTGGTCATTGTCAAAACTTTTATAGGCAAGAATCACTTCTTGATTTTACCCTTTGGTAGATCATGATAAAACATACTATAGCATCAATGATCCTTTTATATCAAATTAAAATATTCTTTATTCTCTCAAACCTTTCGTAGATCGAGGTGAGTTTTGGTGTTTATCCAACCATATATAAGCACGTCTTTGTCCGTGAATTTCATCGCATCTTGAAACATTCACTTTCATGAATGGTCAGCCATCCACGAGTTTATTACAAGTCACATTTTCTTCAAGGAATGGACTAATTCATTATTTGTGCTTCATAATCTTATTATAAGCTCATTGTCATTCATTGTTCATTTGTCATATTTATATGACCCATCTCAATATCATCTTAAAAGGTTAAGTGTACCACCACCATATATTCCTTTATTTGATGGAGATTGTATAAAATTTATCAAATTTGATCACACTATGATCGAGTGTCCAATACCTTGCTTATCAAATTAATGATAAACATAACCTTGATCTTTTGAAAGATCATTTTAAGAACTCATAACGTTCTTTTTTTTTTTATAATTACCACAATGATGACTATGATCACTTTGTCATGTGCTACATCCATATTCATTTGTACAACCACAATTATTTGTATTTTTTAGATTTATCATTTTTACAATCATAGTTAATTTTTTGTCATCTTTTAGACTTATATGCACAAGTACCACATTCACATCAAGGAATGAAGCAAATCAATGTGGTGAGCTTCATGATTTTTCTTAAAAACTTAGCATTTTGCTTTAGTCGTCAGTATATCATGTTGGAACTTGAACCTAACGTCTTACCCATATAAAGACATTTTAAATCATAATTCGATGGATCTCAAATCAAATATCTTATTATCATGATACCATCGGGACTTTAACCCGAGGTCTTATTCTTTTGATGCGACAAGATTTAAATCCATCATCTTACCATCAGCCAATAACATAATATGTCAAAGTGACAATATTAATTGTCCAAATAAAAATGTCTCTCCAGTAAAAAAATTTCAAAAATTTTGTATAAAAGATGTCAAGAACAAAAACAATATAAAGAAAATTCAAAAGAAAACAAACTTTAAATCTTGATGGATTCTGCTCAAACATCATTTGACTACTAAATTGTATGTCGTAGTCTTTTGTAGTTAAAAGTATAGAAAAAGTAAGCATGTACAAAATACTAACAACTCGATACTTATTATTCCCAAATAACATACATAATAGTTTCTATTATATGAAGTAGTAGAATATATACAACTTAGTCCGAATTTTTGTGTTTCGATTAAGTCCCTTATTTAGTAACACATTATGGTTTGTAAGAAAATGAACAACTTTGACTCATTTTTTTTACCTTTAAGTAGAGATGGAAAAATTCAAACTTTTAATACTGATATCATATACTAATGAAATATTAAACAACAATGAAAAATCACTATTTGCTATGTGAAAATAAATTAGTTTTATGAACTTACAATCTTATACTATACTAACAAGTAATGTTGAATCAGTAGACATCTAGAGGTTTAATATATATTTAACACATAGATATGAAAATTACATATCTTCAGTCTTCTTTGAGAAGAAAAATTAAGCTTTATGTACACATGATGGTGAAATTGAGAAGAGACTTACTTTGTCCATGACTAACTTAACTGGACATACTCAATTTTCTTATGAAATAGAATAGTCCTTACTAAAAGCAAGTAATCTCAATTGGTTAGAGATTCATGCTGATAACGTATTTTAAAACTAAGTTAAAAGATGAATATTATGAACAATAAAATAGATAAAAATATTGAGAGAAGATAAGAGATGGGAATTTTTCATACTTCCAAATATCAAAGATACAAGTGTATACATTATGAACTCTTATGCCTCTATTTATAGTGTCATATAGAGGTATGCAAAATGTTGTCATAAACATGACATTAACTATTAACATGATGGAGGAGTTTATGGATTCGTAAGGTCACAAGAATAATGGTCATGAATGATAGAGGTTATCTTCATACTGAAGAGGAATAATGGAGACAAGTAGTGGAAGTAATTTCTAGAGTAGTACACTTATTAGTTTTATAACACATTCTGGTTAATTTTTTCAAAAAATTACACAAATATACAATTTATGTTTGCAATATTACAAAAAATCCCAACTCTCTAAATATATTACAAAAATCCCAACATATACACAGAATGGTATGTATATGTCAGCTATGTTATGTATATTAATAGGGAGAGAGAGTAAAGTAATTTAAAAAGTGGGAGAGAGTGCAATTACTTCCAAAAAGGTTGGTATTTACGTTATTTATACTAATATTTTTACAATTAAATTCTAGATCCATTGTTGGACCATTTTATTTATAAATATAAATTCAAAAACAATTAAGGCCCAATTATGTATACTAATCCAGGTCCAAAAACCGACCCGATCCATCGAAGGAGAGGTGAAGAATTTCCAAAAAAATAAATAACAGGCACTGATGGCCAAGAGTATTCAGTACTCTTCACTTGTTTCGATTTTCGTTGCCTCAGCTCAATGTTCCTCTCCGATTGAAATCGATAATTCATGTTCCTCTTCTCTTTGCGTTGTAAGCATCCACTTCCTCCTTCTTTTTTCATTGTTTGTATTTCTGTACTCCCTCTACTGATGTCGTTGCTTATGCTCTGCAGATGATGTTGTCTCCTAGTCCCTGAGAAAGTTGAGCTGCTGGTAAGGAAAGCTCCATCTGTCCCTATTTTTGGTGAAGATTTTTGGGAGCTGGGGAATCTAGCTAGTATCAACACGATAGAGTAGTTGTCTTTATGACAAAAACAATTATTTCTGTGTCCTTGTTTACTTCTTATATACTTGTAATATTTCGGGACCACCTGCTTTTCGTTGAACTCTGTGAATGTCTTTTATTTGTATGCATGTTGTTGTTATGTTTGAATGTTAATCTTCTTTGTCTGGATCATCAGATTGGGGATTTGAGTTCTGTCCATGTTGATATATTTCCTGACTGCTACTGGTAACTCATAGAAATCATGATAGTCTGTAGAGATTTGTGAGTAGATTATTTCATTAGCTAATGCATCTGCTACTGTGTTTTCTTCCTGGAAAGTATGTTGAATCTGTGCTTGAGTTCTATGAAGCTTTTCTCTTATGTCCTCAATCTGCTCAACTAGCTCCCCAGACACTTTTTAGTGTTAGGGAGTTCCTTTCTATGGTAACTTTCTTAAATTTCTTCCCCTTTAGCTTTCATTTCTGCATAAGTTTCATCCCGTGAATGTATTCAAAAATTGGTTGCTTTTTAACTCTTGACATATAAATTAATTAAAAGAAGTCAATCCCAACACCTCTTAAAATTAAATATTCTTTAAAGTTTTATCATTTAAAAAAATTGTAATTAATTGTTTGATTCAACTTTTTAAATACGTATCCTTTTAATTTCGTTTTACTTGATCCTTTTATTAAAAAACATTTGTTTAATTTAGTTGTTCAAATTATGAAATCAAGAACAATTTATCATGTTCTTTCAGTACTATCTCTATCATTAAATGACTATATAAAGTCTATAATGCTCAAATTTATATTTTCAAAATATAATTAATAAGATTAATATAGTAAAATAGACTCCTAATTTTTTATTTTTTTAATAAAGAGTGTCAAGTCAAATCAACAAGGGACAACTAAATGAAATAGGAGGAGTAATAAGTTATTCATTACTTTTTTTAAACTGAATAAATATTATTAGATTTTTGTTAATATAGTGGACAGGTGAAAAGGAAATGAGGGAGTATTGTGAATGCAAATTTCTTCTACTCTGCCTGTTCATATTATTATTCCTTATAAAAATAAATTAATTAGAGATTCACTTTATAAATCTAATTTTATTAATAATGTTTTAAAATTTTAATTTAATTTTTACTATTGTATATAGTTATTTCATACTAAAAGAAATCTAAAAAAAAAGTAATAAAAGTTTTTAAATTTACTAAAATAAATAAATAAAATAAAATATTTATTTATAATATAGAGACAAATAAAATGTAACAGGGAATACTTCCTCCAATTCTTTGATTAGAAGCTTGTTTTCCCCCTAATTGAAATCATTATTTAAACGATCTATAGTCATATCAAGTTAAGAACTAATCCCATACAATTGTCAAAAATTAATCAGGATTTAAAAATTATAAATTTTTAAATTCTAAGTGATTGCTTAATTGATGAGATAAGAAATAAGTCTAGGGTGGCATTTTCAGTTTATATTTGTGAAAAGAGTCCATTTAATCCATATTTAGTGAATTGGTTCACTCATATTTCAAATAGGTAAATATGGATTTCAGCTCATTTTAAAAGCTCATACAAATATAAACAAAATGGGTAAAATATGGGTACCCATTTAAACACGGAGATCACTCACCTATGCTTAAAGTTTCAATTTTTTTTTCTTCTTCTTTTTTTCTTTCTTTTTTCCTTTAATTTACTTTTTTTCTTTTTCATTTTCGTTTTCATTTTTTTACTCATTTTTTTATAATTTTTTTTCTTTCTCATTTTTTCATCTATTTTTTATTTTTTTATTTTTATTTCTTTTTTCTTTGTATTCTTTTTTTTTTTTCGCTTTCCCCTTTCTCATTCTTATTTCATCATTCGTATTCGCTTGAGACCTACATGGGTTAATAAATATAAGCTTCTAATTATCCCATTTTACCTATCTAATTCATAACATCTCTTATTAATTAAATATAATTCATAGTCTCACTTCTTTATTATTATTTTTTTCTATTTTTTTTTCTTTTTTTTTCTTTTTCTTTCTTTTTTCCTTTAATTTACTTTTTTTTTCTTTTTCATTTTTTCCACTTATTTTTTACTCGTTTCTTACACTTTTTTTCTTTCTTCTTTTTCATCATTTTTTTCTTTTTCAATTTTATTTCCTTGCATTTTTTTTTGTATTTCCGTTTCCCCCTTTTTCATTCTAGGTTCGTAATTTTTGTCATTTTTCTTATTTTTTTATTTTCTTTTCCTCATCTTTTTTTTTGGTCATTGCATTTTATATATTTTTTACTTTAACTTTATTTGTATCATACTATATATTTCAAATAATTTATTATTTGTATTTGAATAGCTTAGTTGTCAGTATATGCAATTTATCATTTGTATTTATATACAAATACTATGAATTAAAATCAACATGAGTTGTGGTGCAGTGGATGAAGCTACTCCACCCTTAACCAGAGGTCGAGAGTATGACCCTGGTTATGGAAAAAACTCTATTGGGAGCGCTGCCACCTTAATGGGCCCTGCAACGCCCGAATGAAAAATAAAAAAAAGTATATGAATTAATTGTATTTTCTTGAGACTAAAATATATATGGTTGAGGATCCACATAGCCCTCGAATTATAAATGTTGAGCGAATATAAATCAATATACGCTTATGGAATTTTTTTTATCATTAAAAAAAAAACCAAAAATAGAAAAAAAAAAGTAGAAAGAGAGGTAGAAGTTAGAGATAGAAGAGAGAAAAAAGCGTAAAGAAAGAATTGAAGAAAAAAAATACAAAAAAAATCAAAAAGAAAAAATAATGAAAAAGGAGAAAAGGAAAAAGAAAAAAATGATGGTGAAAACAAATATACTGAGTGGTTACGATATTTTAGTCATCATCCATAATTTGTACTCGACTTAAATATATTTTTCAAAAATAAAAAAATATAAAACATAAAATACAACAAAAAAAATGAGAAAGAAGTAAAAACAAAAAAAACAAAAAATAGAAAATATAGGAGACTAAAAAGAAAAAGAAAAAAGAAAGAGAAACAAAGGGCAGAGGGTAGAGATAGAAGAGAGGGAAAAAAAAGAAATAACAAAAAAATGAAAAAAGAAAACTAAAGACTACATCTAGAAGAGAGACAAAAAAAATTAAAAAGAAAAAACTAAAAAAAAAAAGAAATGAAAAAAAAGTCAAGTTGATATGATATAAAAGTTTTAAGTTTTTGACTTAGGAGTTAAAGTGGGTTGAAACCATTTTTACCTAATCCATATTTGACCAAATCTATATTTACCCATATTTATATGTATGGATTGCAATCTAAACCATTTTTACTCAATTCATATTTAACCCGTCCAAATCCAATCTAATCCGCCCGTTTGCCACTCTGGAAATAACACTCTTGAGTCAAAGTACGTGATTACTTTCTCTTATTTGGTTATGAATATTAATTATTCTTGAAAAATCATTTTCTACTAAAATGGTGAATTAGTTAGGAGTAATTTAAACTTTTGATATTTAACTTGTATTGATCTTTAATAAATGCCTCTCAGAACAAATGATTTTTTCCTCAGACATAAGCTTATATTTGTGTTATCATAATAATCCACAAGTTATGTCCGAATAGGTCTTTAATGTCTAAAAAACTTATGACTCACTAGGACCTGTTTGGCCAAAATTTTTTATTTTTTTTTAAAGTATTTCACTTTAGTGAAAATTTTGGTGTCTGATCATGCGAATTTCAAATTCAATTTTAAATTATTTTTGGAAAAATGAAAACAAGTAAACTTGTTTTCACCTTTTCCAACTTTAATTTCAATTTTATTTATTATTACAAATGACTCCCTTTTTTATTTTTACAAAAACACCCTATTAGTTTCATCCAACAACCGTAGTTAACTACCACATTACCCACTTCTTCCTACTTTCATCGATAAAAGACCTCAAAATTGAAGGCAACTTCAATTTTTTTCTTCTTCATCAAAATCTTCTCATGTTACAACAAAACATTAATCCGTCCATTCTTGCGACTCTTTATGCAATACCAACAACAAAGGCAACATTATTGTCTTCTCTCACATTTGATTGCATCTTGTAGGTAATTAGTTAAATTGAGTGATTTTGATAGTTTTTAAAAGTTGGGTTATAAAATTATATTTAAAAAAGTCTTTTCAAAAGTCTAAAAAAAAATCTAAAAAAACATGGTTAAACACAACTTCAACTCCAACTCCAGCTCCAAAACTTTTTAGTTTTCACGATCAAACGCCTACTAAGTATAAATTCGATTTTCAAAGACAAAACTTCAAGATTAGACAACTTGAAAAGCATATTTTAAAGACTAACTTATTTGAAGGAAAAAACACAGTTTAATGTTATTTATTCCATATATAAGTTGAGATTAGCAAATTTTATAGACGATCTTTTTCTATCTCATTATGGTATAAAAAATCTAAAGTTATTGGATTCTAAATTAATAATTCATAAATATTCATTAATTTTTTAAGATTAATTTAAAATTAAAATCAAAATCATTGAATCCGATTGATCCAGTAATCGACATTCTAACTTCGTACCTTCTTTTAGCTCAAAAAATATATATTGGTAACCATCTTGCTTTAAAATAAATATGTTAAAAATATATTTGTACTTGTTATCGAAAAATAATAGAACTTGTAGAATATTCTAAAGCCACATCAAAATATATAATTTCAACAATCTCACTAAACGTTCGACTCACTGGCCTTTGAAAAACTATCAAATAACTTATTGTATGATGAGCAGAATATAAATTATAAACTACTGTTTAGCTAAGGAGAGAGCATCAGATTAAGGATGAAGGAGGAATCAATATTGATTGTGTTAAAACAATAATGATAATTGTATAAGAAATTTAAAATAAAATTTGTTTGACTTAGAAACACGATAATACGCTTCTTGAAGATTGTTAGAGTCTCTCCCACGAGCAAACGAAAGAATTAGTAACAACTCTATCTTCGGGATTCAACTAAACCACAAAACAAGTAACATTCAAGAATATTGCTCTTCTATTCTTGAATTGGTGATCTCACCATTTGATCAATGTTCTCAAATATTTTTTCAAGAGGAAAGTATTTTTTGAGTACTTGTCTTTTCAAACAAAAGATACACTATCTATGGGATAGAAGTTTCATGTAAGAGAAGAATATTAATTAAGTAACAATTCATAGGTTCATGAATATTTTAACACAAAAGATAACTTTCTTTCAAGAACCTAAAACGTAAAACTTAAAGAAGAATGAATTTGTCGAATTCATGTTCTTTGTAACTCAAAACTTTTAACTGATGCACTTATTTCAAAATTAATTGAAATATAACTCTAAAAATCTTTAACCGATATATTTGTTTCAAAATTTATTAAAACATAAACTTAACAATAACAATCTCCCACTTGTTTCAAGAAATTTTATCTTTAAAAAATAAAATTCATTTGAGATATTAATCTAACAACATGCATCAATAATGGCGTCTTTTGGACTTGAACCATTTACTAGTGAATACTTTCTAAATCATTGATTACTTAGTGAACAAATCTTGAACTAAGTAGTTCATTGAATGACGTAGAAAAATACTTCATGCATATTACTATTTTTTGGTGAAAATCAAAATCTTTTGACACTTTACGACTATGTGTCCTGAATCCTTTTAGCTAAGTGATTTAAGATTTTCCTGTTAAAATCTTATTGAAGCGGCCTGCAGTAAATTCATCAAAAGTAACTTTATATACTCCGACTAAATAGTCTATGAATTTCATTAAGAGAAATAACTCTCATCCTCCTTTACAACAAAGTATCAGTAAATCTATCAATAGTGTTTCTACACACTCCAACTGAAATAGGTATATAGACTTATTAAGAGAATATAATCTCATTCTTCTCTTTTGTTAGGAATACTGTTAAATCTATCAAGAGTGTTATTATTTACTCCAATAGAGATTGATCTTATAGATTTATCAAGAGAAAAAATCTCAACTTATGCACATCTACTCACTCTCTAGGGAAAAAGAAAATTTTATTGATGTGCTTCACATTTGTAACTTTACTTATTTTTCCCTTTAAACCCAAGATTACATCATTATGTGGGGTTACGTAAAGTACAATCAATCTACAACAGGCTTTATTCCCATCCCATTGCAAGTTTGTACCACCAATTCATTGCCTAGCCCTTTAGACAAAGAATCTGCTAAACTGAGTTTGGACTTCACATATTGAAGCGATATTATGCCATCCTCCAATAATCTTTGTTAGGGTTTTTGCCCTGATTTTCTTATTAAATTTAAGTTTTACTTTTCTTAGAAGGAAAATAAAAGTAATACCATAATTACTTTTATTTTTCCTTAAAGAAAAATATAAATTTTTTCCATATTTGACAAACTTCTTTGTTGGAGGAAAGATTTTGGACATCTATAAATAGAAGACCTCCTTCTCATTTAATAACACGAGCATCTACAATGTAGTCATTAAAAGAGTCTGGTTTAGGGAGAGATTTCTCCCATAGATTTATTTTTTTCAAATATTATTTTTAATATGTAGGTCGTTCGATCAAATCATATCAATAATATGTCATTTTGGTTTGTTTTTCTTTGTCATCTGGATTATCATTCAATGGTTTACAATTAATAGCTTTTGCATGATGCCCTCTCGATTTCGAACCCAACAAATGGTATCAGAGCTTACGGTTCAAAGGTTCAGCGGTTTGGTGAAACGAGGTTGAAGACAAGTTCATGACGGTTCAAACCAATTTGCAACCAATTTAATGATAATGAGGATTTTTATCGAACTACATGTTGAGAACAAGTTTCAACCATATTTTCAATATTCTTGTTGCTGCATCTTTAAAAATAAAAATAAAATATTACGTTTAAACTATTTTTTAACTATGATATTTTAAACCTTATTTTTAACCACGGCAAGCAGTAGTGATGAAGATTTTGTGAAAATGAAGTTCATGCATGTGAAGAAGGGGGATCGAGTGGAGAAAATCAAGCCAAAAGGGGAAGATTTGTTAGGTTTTTTTTTCTGATTTTCTTACTAAATTTAAGTTTTCCTTTTCTTAAAGGAAAATATACATCTTTTTCATATTTGGCAAACCTCTTTGTTGGGGGAAAGGTTTTGGACATCTATAAATAGAAGACCCTTCTCATACAATAACACAAGAGCATCCACAATGTAGTCATTAAAAGAGTCTGGTTCTCCCATAGATTTATATTTTTTCAAATATTAGTTTTTAATATGTAGGTTGTTCGACCAAATCGTATCAATAATATGTTGTTTTATTATTTTTTTTCTTTGTCATCTGGATTATCGTTCAATGGTTTGTAATTAATAGCTTTTGCATGACGCCCTTTCGATTTCAAACCCAACAATCTTCTCACTTGATTGTGTTTGAGACGAACTTGCCTTGACTTGCCATTGTAACAATCACTTGAAGCCCAAAATATAGCAACTTTTGCTATCATAATAAATAGTCAAAGGTGGTATTGGCTTACCCCATAATGGAATATCTATCGGCATACTCCACAGCCAATCAACTTCTTTTCCAGCAAAAGACATAGCGATAAATTTTGACTCCATGATTGAGTGATTAATACATGTATGCTTCTTTGATCTCCAAGATATTGCTGCTCCAATCAAAGTGAAAATCTAAGCAGTAATAGATTTAGAGTCATTCAGATCAGAATTTCAAGTACCATCACTATAGCCTTCAAGAACTATTGAATAAGTAGAATAATGTAGGCCAACATTAATTGTACCCTTCAGATATCTTAAAACACGAATTAAAGCATTTAATGCTCAACTCTACGGCTACTAGTAAACTTGCTTAAAGTTTCTACTGCATAACCATTATCTAGCCTGGTATAATACATGGCATACATAAGACTCCCAACAATTTGAGAATATGTCAATTGATCAAGAATATCACCAGAGTTCGCACTAGTTTGATGCTAGGATTAAATAGTGTAGCAGTTGTCGTCAAAATGACCAAATCTCTTCAGAACCTTCTCAATATAATTTGATTAAGTAAGAGTCAAAACATTTGTTGATCTTACAATTTTGATGCCTAAAATTACATCAGCTTCTCCAAGATCTTTCATTTCAAACTGAGAAGCTAGAACAGATTTTGTTTCTTTGACTCTTTCAATATCAGTTCCCAAGATCAATATGTCATCTACATAAGGACATATCATAACACAAGGATTTTTTTGATATTTACTAAATATGCAGATATCTCCACCATTGATTAAGTAGCTATTAGAAATTATACCTTTTCTAAATTTCTCGTGCCATCGCTTTGGATTTTGTTTTAATCCATAAAGAGATTTAAGAAGCTTAGAAATTTTACGTTCTTGACCAGGAATGACAAATTCTTCTGGTTGTTTCATGTAAACTTCTTTATGTAGATCTCCATTTAGGAATATAGTCTTCACATCCATCTGATGAATCACAAGACCATGAATTGTTGCTAAAGCAATCAAGAGACGAATAGAGGTCATCCGAGCTACAGGTGAAAAAGTATCAAAATAATCAATATCTTTTAATTGAGTAAAATCTTTAGCTACTAAGCGAGCTTTGTACTTATCCAAAATACCATTAGATTTTATTTTCTTTCTAAAAATCCATCGGCAACCAATTGATTTACATCCAGGAGGAAGATCTGATAAAATCCATGTATTATTTGATAGGATAGAATGCATTTCATCATCAGTAGATTCACGTTAAAAAGGAGCATCATGTAAATACATAGCTTCATCAGAACTTTTTTTTTTAACCAAATAAGCTTGAAAATCGGGTCCAAAGTCCTTTGATTTGGTTGATCTTGAACTACATCTTGGTTGTCTTTCTTTTAAGGGCTCAACTATTTTTTCTTTGAAGAGGAGAAATTGAAGAACTTGTATCTTGTTCAAAAGAATCTTTTCTTGAGAAATATATGCTCAAAAAAAATTAGCATGCAAAGATTCAGTATTGTGTGAGGGCTTGGGGTCTCAAGATTTAAAAATCTATAAGCTTTACTGATCTGTGAATAACCACTAAACACACAATCTACTCCTTTATAGCCAATCTTAGTCAAATGTTGATCTGGTAATCGAACATGAGCCAAGCAACCCCATACTTTAAAATAATTTAAATTTGACTTTCAAAAATTCCAAAGTTCATATAGAGATGCATCATGATTTCTGAAAGTAATTCTATTCAAAATATGACCTGCTGAAAGTAAGGCTTCAGTCCACATATTTTCAGACATACCAGATCCATAAAGCATAGAATTAATCATTTTTATGAAAGTCCTATTTTTTTTTGGTACACCATTTTGTTGTGGTGTATAGAACATGGTCAATTATTTTTCAATGCCTTATTTTTTACAAAAATTAATAAAATCTGACATTAAGTACTCTTCACCTATATCAGACCCAATTGATTTAATTTTCAAAGTCCATTTATTTTCAACCTTAGTTTTATATGTTTTAAAAGTCTCAAATATCTCATATTTTATTTCAATGGAAAGACATACGTATATCTTGAGTAGTCACTAATGAAAGTGCTAAAATACCTGTAAGACCCCTGAAGGTCTTAGCTCAATCCAACTTACTATTGTATGTAAAAGGGGTCCAAGAGTTAGAAAATTTCACTTAGTGTTAGGACTTAGTCATTTCTAAAGCTCCTAAACTTTGATGATTTTATTTTCAATCTTTTCGAGATTAGAAAGTTAATGTTTAAGTTGATTCGTGATCGGGGATGTCAAAGGTACATCTCGGGTGAGTTTTAAAATTTTTGGAAGAGCGTAAGAGCATGTTTAGAAGTCCAAAACAGTAGCAGAACCGGGATAAGCTCGCGGCACGCCCTCCAGTGCACTGCTAGGGGTGCCCGCGGTAGAGCCCACGGTGCGGGGCTTAGATCGTCGGTCTAGAGCATGCGACGCCTGACTCATCGCCCGCCCCTTATTTTTCCAGCTTCTGTTTCCATTTTTGCAAGGGCAATTGGGTCTTTTTCCTTTACCCATTTGGTCCATAACTCAAGATTTAGGGTCCCAGAAGTATAATTTGCTATCCTATTTCACAAAATCCTTTCACAATAAGGCATCTCTCTCAAGAACAAGCCCTTGCCTCCTCCCCAAAAGAATCAAGGAAATTCAAACTTAATTTTCAAGAAAACCATTAGGAATCTTCACGAATTCTTCAATTAAGGTATTGCGATGTTCATTCATAGGTCCTTTTCACCCATGGAGTCCAAGAATCTATTTTCAATTTTAAAGCCATGATTTTTACATGTTAATATGAGTTCTCTTCAAGAAGCTATTATGAACTTTGATTTCAATTATGTTTACCATGTGTTTTCGTTGGAATTTGCCCTTGGTACGTTTGGATGGTGATTTACGCATGTTACACCCTAAAACCATTATTTTAGTATTGGAATTATGTTATTATCACATAATTTAACTATTCCCATTCTTCAACTTATGACCCTCATGTGTTTGATGAAATGCCTAAGTGTTGAATGTTGAACAAGGATTCCCCTCTATGGTTTCAAAGTTTTCATGTAGTCTTATTGTTATTTCTATCGAGTCTTGGGGGTTATGAATACCCAAAATTTAGCTTTTTACTTAGTCTCACTATTTTCAGAATGGTTTCAGACACTTATGAGCATTGTCAGGTCAGCCAGTTATCATGCCAGTAAACTTAGATCAGTTCAGTAATCAGTGCCAGTTCAGTTGAGAGTATGATTTAGCATCGAGCGAACCTAGGGACGAGGGCTCACCCACTAGGTAGGACTGGATCCTTAGTAGCAGTCCCTATATTTCAGAACTGCGTAGCAGCATAGGATTAAGGGATGTCACCCGCCAGTTTAGGACTGACATTCTCTCAGGGATGACACGCCAGCTTAGGACTGATCTCAGGGGTCACCCGTCAGTTTAGGATTGACTCCACAATTATTGTTTTGTACCCGTGGCACGGTACTAGCACCCTTCCAACTGGGGTCACAGGTTGGACCCTTATCAGCTCAGATTTAGGGTATGTCGGTTAGATGATACCTCCCACAATTTTAGTTTTAGTACTCAGTACAGAATTTAGTTCATTTTATTTTACCATAGCATACAATTTATCAGTATTCAGTTACCAGATTTTGGTATTTTAGTTTTACAGATTATTTCAAATATATGATAGGCTTGGTCTTGTATTCTTAGTATTTTAGTTTCTTATGTACTCATATTCAGTTACCTCATGTCATTCAATTAGTTACTATCTCATGCAGATAAACCCATACATTTCAACCTAACCTCATCTTATGTACCAGTACATTCAAAGTGCTAACCGCATACTCATTTCTTGCGCTATGATGTCTAATATCATAGGTTCAGACGCATACTTTCCTAAACGCGCCTAGACTGTTCATCTTATCACAACAACAACAGTGGTGAGTCCTTGTGTTTCGAGGACCTATTATGTTTCTTTCAGTATTTTCTTTTAGTTAGTCAGTTAGAGTTAGTTGGGTGCTTATCCCATCACTCCTCAGTCAGTTTAGAGGCTTTCAGACACTTCAGACAGTCAGTTAGTATGTCAGTTCTATCAGTCAGATTTTAATATTTCTGCATATGTTTCAATTTTGTGGATTTAGTTGTATCATTTTCAGAACTTAAAACCTTATGGCATTTTTCAATTAATTTTCGCACGTGTCATTGTTATCAATTTTATTCAGTGCTCACAGCAGGTACCAACTCATTAACTTGTGGTCATTTGTGATCGTAAGCACCGTGTGGCGTCCAGGGTATACTCCCGGGGTATTACAATACCTCTTTTCATGAGGTGACAAATAATTCATCTCACAAACATCAGTATAGATTAATTGCAAAAGTGTGGAAGTCCTTTCAACTGTCTTAAATGGCTTCTTTGTAATCTTGTATTTACTAGAAGTAAGATATTTAGTAGTATGATTCTTTTCACAGTCTTTGATTAATCCATTATTCACCATAAGTTGGATGAATCTAACATTCAAATAACCAAGATGTTCATGCCATAAGTCCAAAGAATCCACAAGATAAGCAGAAATATTTTTATTTTCAATATTGAGTTTAAATATTCTATTTACAACATAACCTTTTCCAACAAACATGTCATTTTTAGATAAAATAAACTTGTCTGGCTAAAAAATCATTTTAAAATCATGCTTCGAGAAAAAATATCCGGCACCAAGTTCTTTCGAATATCAGGAACATGCAATGCGTCCATCAATGTAACTATCTTTTCAAAAGTAAATTTTAGTTCAACAGTTCCTTTTCCCACAACTTTAGCAGAGGAGGAGTTTTCCATATATAAAATTTTACTGTCCTCCACTAATTCATAGGTTTTGAAAGAATTTCGGTTACCTGATATGTGAAGAGTTGCACCGGTATCTATCCACCATTTCATTTGATCTTTCACTACAAATGCTTCTGTGACCATTGCCATAAGATTATTTTTTTTATTTTTATTTACCTTTTCTTTCTTCTTTTCGGCTTTGAGAATTCTACAATCACGCGCATAGTGATCAATTTTGTGACAATGATAGCATTCACCAGATTTAAAATTGGCATCATTATGCTTGAAATTTTTAGTCTTCTTTGCTATTAAGAGATTCTTGCTTTCAGCTTCCTTCTTGATTGAATTTTCTTCAACCATATGAGCTTTCATGATAGGTTCCTTCAAAATATTACTGTCACGATATCGTGTCTCTTGTTCAATTTGCAAGTGTTGCAACAATTGTTCAAGAGTCAAATCTTTCTTTTTGTGTAAGAGTTTGCTTCTATTCTCTTTTCAAGATGGAGGAAGTTTTGATACAATAGCACCAACATGGATGTTTTCATTAAGAGCAATTTCAGATATAGCAATTTTATTAGCTATGAGTTAAAATTCTTGTACTTGTTCAGTGGTTGACTTGTCATCAATCATTTTGAACTCCATATAATTTGAAACAATTTCTTTTAGAACTCGCCTCTTGAAGAGTGTCCCAAATCTCCTTAGCAAATTTTCATTTTACATAATATTGATCATAATATTTTTTGGACATTCCTCCAAGAATATAATTCTTGCACAAATAATTATCATATTGCCACTTGACAATTTGTTCTTTAATAAAAGTAGCCTCGTCAGATGCTACCTCAGAACCAGGAGCATTAGAATATGAATCTTCAAGAACATACGCCAACTTTAATCGTTTTAAAAAAATTTTCATCTTTTTGCGCTATCTACGAAAGTCTTGCCATCAAATATTTTGAAATTAGGATTAGGAAAAGATGAAATACTATTCGATATTGATGTAGAAGTCATAGAGACAAACAACTATCTTCAAATTGTTAGAAAACAATGCTAATTATACAAGAAATTTAAAATCAAACTTGCTTGGCTTAGAAGCATGATAATACGCTTCTTGAAGATAGTTGGAGTCTCTCCCACGAGCAAATGGAAGAATTAGTAACAACTCTATCTTTGGGATCCAACTAAGCCACAAAACAAGTAGCATTCAAGAATGTTGCTCCTCGATTCTTGAATTAGTGATCTCACCATTTGATCAATGTCTCTCAAATATTTTTTCAAGGGAAAAGTATTTTTTGAGTACTTATCTTTTCAAAAAAAAAAAAAAAACACTGTTTATAGGATAGAAGTTTCATGTAAGAGAAGAATATTAATTAAGTAATAGTTAATAGGTTCATGAATATTTTAAAATAAAAGATAACTTTCTTTCAAGAACCTAAAATGTAAAACTTAAAGAAGAATGAATTTATCAAATTCATGTTCTTTGTCACTCAAAACTTTTAACTAATGCATTTTGTTTTCAACATAATTTAATTCATGAAAAATAAACTTCAACCACAAATAAAAATACGAAGAAATAATAATTTTATTGATCAAGAATATGGGCACAAATCTGTTCCTCTCTTGATTCTTCTCTCTTGATTTTCTCTGTAATTCGAGCACCGCCAGTAGCATATTTTTCGAATGTATAAAGATTTGGATATGAATTTCTCTGTAATTCGAGGGTCATTAGTGACATATTTCTCGAACTTAGGAACATTTAGATTTGATCTCCATGAAATGAGGGTTTGTCTTCTTAAGGTATTTGATTATCAAGAAGAGAGAGTTTTGATCTTTATGAATATCCCATGAATTTATTGAGACTTTTCAGATCTTTGATCTCTTTGTGAATATCCCGTGAATTTTTGGGATACTGAAGATGCCTCTTTAAAGGGATATTTGCCCCCTTTATATATGCATAATTTAGGGTTTAGGTTGAGTAGCAATCAAGCTAGATTTAGGGTAAAGTAGCCTCGAGAACTCTAACCAAAATTGAACTATTTTTGTAGAGTCCACAAAATTTCAATGTCTACAAATAGTCCCTGCTTGAAGGCTTGTCGGAGTGTAGACTTGATGAAATTCAAAGACGAGTCTTAAAGTACCGCTTCCATCTTTACAATCTTGCGGCTATAGATTTGCATATTTAAATCAAGAGAGAAGAATCAAGGGAGGAACAGATTTGTAACCACCTCGTTTATTAATAAAAAATTCTTGTTTCTTCATATTTTTGTTTGTGGTTAAAATTTATTTTTCATGAATTTAAATTATGTTGCAAACAAATTGGTCCGCCTAGTGGGATCAAATCTGCCCTTTATCTCTTCTCTCATAAATCAGATCTGCAAATCTGTAGCCACCGCATAAAGATGGAAGCTCTATTGGTACTTCAAGACTCGTCATCAAATCTACACTTCGACAAGTCTTGAAGTAGGGGGCATTCGTAGAAATCTAAAATTTGTGGACTCTTCAATAAGAATTCAAATTCTGTTAGAGTTCTAGAAGGCTAATTTATCCTAAATCTCGCCTATTTAAAGGGTAACATGTTCTCTGAAACATGCATTTTGAATATCCCATAAGCTGATGGGTATTCGTAAAAAGATCAGGATCTTCAATATCCCACAAAATCATGGGATATTCATAAAGAGATCATCCTATGTTCGAGAATAAGCCACTAACGGCCCTCGAATTACGGAGAAAATCAAGAGAGAAGAATCAATGGAGGAACAGATTTGTAACCACAATCATTTATCAATAAAAAAAAATTCTTGTTTTTTCATATTTTTGTTTGTGGTTAAAATTTATTTTCCATGAATTTAAAATTTGTTGCGAACAAACACATTTGTTTCAAAATTAATTGAAACATAACTCTAAAAATCTTTAACCAATGTATTTGTTTCAAAATTTATTGAAACATAAACTTAAGAATAACAAATTGAAGTGCCCTTCATTTTTAATTAGAGATTTTGGTTTTAAATTTTGGAAAATGATAAAATTCTGTTGCAAATACAATCTCTTAAAATAAATTCTATAATGTGTTAATTCAAATTCAATCGTGTTACTGTACAATTTTCAGACATTGAACGATAAAAAAAAATAGTATGAATTGAAACAAGACTCCTTCCAATTTATCTTTATTTCTAAACTTTATACTCTCACCGTTCGCTTTTACTTGTCCTTGATTTCTTAATTGAATTTCTATTTTTACTTTTCATTTTTACAACTTGTTTTTTCTATTTTACATTTAACATTGATCGTTTTTTCTCTAAATTCATTTCAAAATATAATGTAAACATTATTTGATAAGGGTACTATAATAAAATAATTATATTATTAATTATATTTTAAATAAATATATGAAGTTAAAGTATGATAAATAAAAATGAATGTAAGGAGTTCTACCAAACTAACAACCAGTCAACAATCAAGCAACTTGAAATCAAAGTTAGATGAGGCTGTGATACAGTGACCATAAATTAGTTATAGTTATTAGAGCATGTGGGTTCTTAAAGAAAGTTTAAGTTCGAGTGTTTAATTAAGTAGTTATTCTCTATCTTTTAAAATAATTTACTAAAAGTATTTGTTTCAATTTAGTTGTTTCTTTTATGAAATCAAGAAAATATTATTTTATTTTTTAATATTATTCTTATCATTAAATGATTAAATAAAGTGAAAATGCTTAAATTTATATTTTCAAAACATAATTAATAAAACTAATTTAATAAAATAAATCTCTAATAAATTTTTTCTTAAAGGAAGTACCAACTCAATAGAGCCCACCTATCAACACACTAGTTAAGAAAACGTACATAAAATGTTTTAATCATGAGAGATTTCTTTAATTTCATCGATTTTGTTTGAATGTCACTTTGTACCGAAAGAAAAGGATCTTCTTCGGATATAAACTTTTTGTTAATTTTTAAATATTTAAAATTTAATTATAAAATGTGGAGTAAAAGTTAATTTAGAAAACAGATTAATTTAGGATAAGCAACTTAAAAATGAATAGTCGAATGTCCTATTCCAATACGAACTTGTGGCCCTCTCCCAACCTCCTGCACTAAATTAGGCATGCTATATTTCCATACGAAAATGCAAAACAACAAAATAGTACGTTACACTATAATATAATTAATCAACGACTCTCAATAAAAATTTAGGAATCAAAATAAGTCAAGATATAGATAAAATGATTAAAATAAGTCATTTCTTTAATTAGTTATCAAAATAAGTTAAATACAATAATTTATCACGTATTATGTTATTGTTTTAACGATGCTTTAATGGCAGTGAACAATATAATATTTTTTTCAAAAATATAATAAAATCTTATATTTTATAACTATCTTATAAAAATATAAAAAATTCTTACGTTTTTACCAAAAAAAAAAAAAGACAAAAGACAAAAGCAACGTTTTGTCATATCAATGTGCAAGTTAGCTTTCTGTCAAATCAATTCTAAAGTATTAATAATTTGTGAATTGTAATAAATTATTATCATAATTCTAATAAATTATTATGTTTTTAACTATTTTTTTTTTAAATAATGTTTCATTTTGTCAAATCAAGTACCACCTGATTCATTTTTTTTGACTTTTTCTTTCATAAATCGTATTAAAAAGTTATTCTTTAACAAAAAAAATAAAAAATGTGTAATAAATAGTTAACTTTTTATTAAAATTAAATAAAAATTATATTTTTTTCTAGATTTGTGTTACATAAGTCGTATTAAGAAACTCTAACTTTCGATTCCGAAGATATCCTTCGTGATTGAAATTAAGAAAGATAAAGGGATGATGAAAATATATGTTAAAGACAAAGTAACTTTTAGTACTATTTACGAAAGAAAAAGTCAAAAAATGTAGGCTAGCTGGTACTTGATTTGATAAAATGAAGTATTTTTTTTTTTTGGATTAAAAACGTAATAATTTATTATAATTTATAATTGTAATAATTTTACAATTTACAATTAATTTGACATAAAGCTATCTTGCACTTTGATTTGAAAAAGATTGCTTTTTTCTTTTATTTTTTTTTGTAAAATGTAAGAATTTCTTATGTTTTAAAAGATATTTATAAAACATAAGATTTTATTATATTTTATAAAAAATATTACGTTGTTCACTACCATTAAAACATCATTAAAATAATAACACAAAACGTAATAAATTATTACATGCATTTAACTTATTTTGGTGACTAATTAAATGAATGAGTTATTTTGGTCACTTTATTCATATCTTGGTTCATTTTGATTCCGAGATACTCAATAGACCGAAGGAGTAAATAATATTTCTCCATTCACTTTTACATATTTCCTTCAACGAAAGGTAATTTATCTAGCTTTCAGGAGTCATTTCGTAGAAGGAATACGGAAAGTAATTTTGAGATAAAATTTAAAATTACCTTTATTTCATATTTGGTGTAAGGTATGATAGTGTATTTGAGCATTTTAATATTATTATTGTATTAATTTAGCTCATAAGAATTAAAAGTGAGCATTAAATGTGCTGCCTAGAGCACTTTACTCATGTTAGGACGTTAGTTCTCCAGTGACATTATTGCCTATGTTTACTATTGTAGTATTAATATTGTTGTAACCTATGACATTACTATTCTCCATTTACTTTGGAGTTATTTCTTTGGAGTTAATATGTGACCAATTACTCAATTGAGTTAGTGGAAACCTTCAGGTAGAATAAACGTGCATGCATTATGTTAGGAATCGGGCAGAAATAAACAAACCATAAGTAAAAGAGAACAAGAACAACACATAGATTTACGTGAAAATCCTTACGGAAAAAACCACGGGCAGAGGCAGAGGAGGTTTCACTATAATGAAGAAAAAGTACAATGTGGAGAATGACAAAATTTCTGAATACCCAAAACAAACCCTCTAAATGCACTTATATAATATGTGCATACAAATAAGTCCTAAGCCCAAAAATATAATGGGTCGCACTGCAAAACTTTTAGGGCCCAATCAACAAAATTTGGGTCACAACTCTAACAATCTCCACCTTGACACGAATTCTAATTTAGAATCCAAATCCATTTCAAGACAAACTATCCACCTCTTCCATAAAAGCCCCTAAGGGCACATCTTAACAGCTAATACTAACCAAGTCCAAGCAATGCTCAAACTTGGCACTTGGCAGTGTCTTGGTCATCAGATCAACAGAATTATCATGAGTACTAATCTTTCTCACCACAATATCACCACGAGCAATAATTTTATGTACAAAATGATACTGAACATCAATGTGCTTTGTCCTCTTGTGAAGCATCTGATCTTTCGTAAGGAAGATAACACTCTGACTATCGCAAAAAATTATAGTAATCTATAAGTCTTTGCTAAGTTCACCGAACAAACCCTTTAACCAAATAGCTTTCTTGAAAGCCTCTGTAATAGACATATACTCTACCTCAGTAGTTGACAAGGCAACCTTAGTCTGTAAGGTAGCTTTTCAACTAATAGCACAACCATCAATGGTGAAAACATAGCCTGTAAGGGACCTCCTTTTATTATGATCTCCTGCAAAATCAGAATCAACATACCCGATTACTCCATTCCTCTTTCGCCCAAACTGCAAACAAACATCAGCAGATCCATGCAAGTATATGAAAATCCACTGAACTGCTTTCCAATGTTCTTTGCCAGGATTTGCCATGTATCTTCTAACTGTACTGACAACATAAGATAAATCTGGTCGGGAACACACCATCGCATACATAAAAGACCCAACGGTACTAGAGTATGGAACTCGAGACATATAGTCACGCTCATCATCTGTCTTTGGAGATAAATTGGCTGAGAGTTTGAAATGAGCTGCCAATGGAGTACTGACAGGCTTGGCATTTTTCATATTGAACCTGTAAAGCACTTTTTCAATATGTCTTTTTTGACTTAAGTATAACTTACACTTCTCTCTATCCCTCATAATTTTCATGCTAAGAATCTTCTTTGCTGCTCCTAGATCCTTTATCTCAAACTCCTTGCTGAGATGGGCTTTGACTTTTATTATCTCTCTTATATCCTTTGCTGCAATCAACATATCATCAACATACAAAAGAAGGTATATGAATGGAGCATCACTTACCTTTGTGAAGTAGACACAACAATCATAACTACTCCTCCGAAATATATGAGAGGTCATAAAAGAGTCAAACATCTTATACCACTGCCTGGGCTACTGCTTTAAGCCATAAAGAGACTTTTTCTGCAAGCATACATAGTCCTCCTTTCCTGAGACAACAAAACCCTCTGGTTGCTACGTATAGATATCCTCCTCAAGTTCTTCATGTAAGAATGCAGTTTTGACATCCAACTGCTCAAGCTCAAGATCATGCATGTCTACAATACCAAGCAAGGCTCGAATCAAACTATGCTTTACAACTGGAGAAAACACATCTGTGAAGTCAACACCTAGAACCTGACTGTAACCTTTAGCAACTAGTTTTGCTTTGTACCTAGCATCTTCAACTCCCGATGTTCCTTCTTTCTTTTGGAATACCCACTTGCAACGGACAACTTTCTTATCTTTAGGAAATCTCACCAAATCTCATATGCCATTCTTATAAAGTGATTCCATTTTCTCCTGCATAGCAATCATCCATCGGTCGAAATCATCACAACTAACTACCTCTGAGTTAGAAGAAGGTTCTTCACCAAAATTAATAATTTTTGCTATATTCAATGCATAAGCAACCAAATCAGCTTCAACATACTTTTGAAGAGGTCTAATATCTCTTCTAGTCCTATCATTAGCAATAGAATATTGTGGCGTCACTGATGGTGAAGAAGAAATAGTACCACTCTATATCTCCGGGCTGGACTAAGAAGTAGGCACTGGTGTAGACTTTGCTCCAATTTGCAATTCAATATGGGTGAATGACTTTTGCTGATTCATGTCACTAAGCTCATCTGTAGGCGAAACACTGATTCGGAGGGAGCCCGAAGCATAGAAGTTTCATCAAACACAACATCCCTGCTAATTATAACCTTTCTGTTTTCTGAACACCAAAGCTTATAACCTTTACACCAGGCTTATAACCCATAAATAAGCACTTGACAGATCTAGGCTCCAACTTTCCATTATCAACATAAGCATACGCAGGACATCCAAATATCTTCAAATTATAATAACTAGTAGGAGTGCTAGACCATACCTCTTGTGGAGTTTTTTTATCAATCGCGACTGAGGGAGAGCGGTTAATAAAAAGACAAACTGTGGAAGCAACTTCAGCCCAAAAAGACTTGGGTAAACCAGCATTAGAGAGCATACAACACACCTTCTCCATTATAGTCTTATTCATTCATTCAACCATACCATTCTGCTGCGAAGTATGACGAACTGTCAGGTGCCTCATAATTTTTTTTTACTTTCACAAAGCATTAAATTCATTAGAACAGAACTCTAAACCATTATCGGTCAGAAGGCATTTTACCTGCTTCTCTATTTTTTTTTCAATCATAATTTTTCACTCCTTGAAAGTAGGCAACATATCATTCTTTTGCTTCAGAAAGAACAACCAAACTTTTCTGTAATAATCATCCATAATAGTCAACAAGTAATTCGCACCTCTTCTAGAAGGTACTTTAGAAGGACCCAGAGATCAGAATGAATATAATCAAGTATGCCTTTGGTTAAGTGGATGCCTTTAGTGAATCTGAATCTCTTCTGTTTTCCAAAAATGCAACGCTCACAGAACTCCAATTGGTAATACTCTGCCCATTAAGAAGCCCTCTCTTGCTTAGTTCAGCCATCCTGTTTTCACTCATATGCCCCAGACGCATATGCCAAAGTTTAGAAACGTCACTTTTTGATAGAGAGGAGGTAGAAACTGTTGCATCACCTATAATCATAGAGCCCTGCAAGATATATAAATTTGCAGACTTTCTCTGTCCCTTCATCACAACAAGAGCACCTTTAGTAACCTTCAAGACTCCACCTTCACCAGTGTACCTATATCCGTTCGAATCAAGAGTAGTCAAGGAAACAAATTTCTCTTCAGGTCTAGGACATACCACACATCACCAAGTGTCCTCACAATCTCATCAAATATCTTAATTTTGATTGTTCCAATACCAACTATCTTGCAAGGTGTGTTAATTCCCATCAACACAGCACCTTTAGAGATTATTTCATATGTTGTAAACTAATCCCGATTGCGACACATATGAAACGTACAAGCTGAATAGGGAATCCAATCCTCATAGAGTTTGGAGTTACCATCAGAAACAACCAAGAGTTCTCCATCACTACCGTCATCTTCAATAAAACTAGCTTCACCAGACTTCTCTGGTTGGTTTCCCTTTTATTTTGAAGCTTCTCTTTTCTTTCTATTCTGTAACTTCCAACACTTAAATTTGATGTGGCCCTTCTTCTTACAGTAATTACAGGTTTTATTTCTATTTTTGGATTTCAATCTATTTCTATCACCCCCAGAGTTCCTCTCATGATTCCTTTCTCGAACAGTAAGACCATATCCTTAAATCTCTGACCTATTTACAAGATGCTTTATCTTCTCCTTAAAGAACAACGCATCATAGACTTTATCTATGGTCAGGGTATCACGACTATATAAAATTGTATCCCTAAAGGTCGTGTATGATGTAGGCAGCGAACACAACAAAATCAACCCTAGATCTTCCTCATCGTACTTAACCTCTAGAGTCTCTAAATCAGAGATGATTTTTTTAAATACAGATAGGTAATCCTCCAAGGATGCACCCTCAGGCATGCAATGGGAATAAAGTCATTGTTTGAGATGTAACTTACTTGTTAGGTTCTTCGTCATACACAACGATTCCAATTTTAACCATAACACAGCGGCAGTGGTCTCCTTCAAAACATTCTGTAGAATCTGATTGGATAAATGAAGGTGGATCTGAGATAGAGCCTTCCGATCCTTACGCCGTTTGTCCTCGTTCATCCATGATGAGGGAATCTTATTAAACCCTGATAGAGCATCATTCAAATCCATCTGCGCAAGCACAACCCACATCTTAAACCTGCCATAACAAATATCTGGTGTTGCAATCCAACAACGGAATATCATACTTCATGGTTGTCATACCCGAGAAAATAATCGAATAGACTTTGATACCATTTTGTTAGGAATCGGGCAGAAATAAACAAACCACAAGTAAAAGAGAACAAGAACAATATATAGATTTAAGTAAAAACCCTTACAGGAAAAACCATGGGTAGAGGCAGAGGAGGTTTCACTATAATGGAGAAAAAGTACAATGTGGAGAATGACAAAATTTCTGAATACCCAAAACAAACCATCTAAATGCATTTATATAATATGTGCATACAAATAAGTCCTAGGCCTAAAAATATAATGAGTCACACCGCAAAACTTTCAGGGCCCAATTAACAAAATTTGGGTTACAACTCTAACACATTATGTAACTTGTGTGAATTTATCTCTTGTTTAGTGATGAATGAATTTGGTCATCATTTACCTTGAAATTCTTGTAAGTTTTCACTCTTTATTTCTCCATTATCCTATTCTTTATGTGTTATAACTCTTGTAACCTTTGTAACCTCTATTCTATTTATCTTTCCATTTATTCTTCCTATTCATTGCATGAAAGATTTCTTCACCTATAAATAAAGGTGGTCCTTGCATGGTTTTGGTATATATACACAATATAATGTAGAGTTCACAAAATATAGTAAAACAAAAGTTCATTAGTGAAGGGAGATGTTCTTTTTGTGGAGCTTTGAACTCAATTCTTATCTAGAGTTGTTGAATTATTCTTTGTGAGAAGGTTGTCGTATCCTGGAGGGGACAAGTCAAGAAAATTACTGCTGGATCGGTGCAATAATTTGTTGTAGTGGGCTTGAATCTCCTTAAAGAGAGTGAGATATCCGTGCCTCTGCCGAAGAAGAAGAATATAACTTTTGATTTTTTTTCACTTGTAATTTTTCAGTTGTAATATTTTTATAATTTCACCAACAATTGTAAGGAGATTCAATGGCAACTACTGAAAAATCCGCAGATGCCAAGATGGGAGATCTAAACAATCTATTCCAGTTAAACGGTACTCATTTCAAAAGGTGAAAAAGTAAAGTATTTTTCTACTTAAGTCTTCTCGATGTCCATTATGTGTTAACTGAGAAGAATCCAAACAATGTTGATAACTCTTCCATGACTGATGATGAACTTATTTCTCTACAAGAGAAAGTTGAAAAATATGATGGTGACTCCTACAATTGTTGGTATTTTTTATTTAATTGTCTATCCAATAATTTTTATGATTATTATGATAGAACTTACTCTAGTGCAAAGAAAATTTAAAAAACCTTGCAGAGTAAGTATGGCATTGAGGAGGCGGGAGCAAAAAAATATGCGGCTAGCAAATTTTTTCATTTTGAAATGGTGGACAGTAAATCAGTGGTAGACCAAGCTCAAGACTTTATAATGATTGTTGGCGAGCTCAGGTCTGAGGAAGTAAAAATTAGAGATAACCTTATTATTTGTGGCATAATTGATAAACTTTCTCCTTTATGGAAGGAAGTTCAAAAAACTATGCGCCACAAACAAAAGAAAACTTTTCTTGAGACTTTGATAATGAGAATCCGGATGGAAGAAGAGGCAAGGGGGTAAGATGCATTTTGGCCAACAGAAGAGAACAACATCATACCGAAGCTAAATTTAACTACTTCAAATAAAGCTACCCCAGAAACTAACAAAAATACTTCTTTGAAGCCTAAGAAGAAAAAATTTAAGAAAAATTATTGTAGACATCCCAAGGACAATAATGGTGTAAATAACCAAGCAAGAAATCAACATATTCAAGAAAAAGGATCGTGCTTTGTCTGTGGCAAAAGTGGGCATATTGGTCGATTTCGTAAATTTAAAAAATGTGGACATATTGCTCGATTTCGTAAATTTCAAAAATGTGGACCTACACCTCAGACAAACGTTAGCGAAGAATTATTTGTGGCGGTGATAACAGACATAAACATGGTGGAGAATGTTGATGGATTGTGGACTGACTCTGATTCAATCCATCATGACTAGTTTAAGAAATATACTAATTTTGAGGATCCCAAAACCTTCATGTTTGGAGATTCTCGCACAACTCAAGTACTTGGAATGGGAGATGTCGAGTTCAGTTTTACTTCTGAAAAGTTATTACTTTTAAAAGATGCACTTTATACTCCTTCCATGAGAAAAAAATTGATGTCTAGTTTTCTTCTTAATAAAGCAGTCTTCAAATAAATTATTATATTTGACCAGTATGTAATTGTGAAAAATAATATTTTTGCGGGAAAGGGGTATGCTTTTGATGGTATGTTCAAGTTGAATATTGAAATGAATAAAACATCTACTTTTATTTATATGCTTTCTTCTACTAATTTTTGGCATGCTCGTTTGTGTCATATAAATGATCATTATATGGGAATCATGAGTAGTTTAAGATTAATTTTAGTGATCAATTTTTTTTTTGAAAAATATGAGGCTTGTTGTAAAGCCAAAGTCACAAAAAAACCTCATTTTCAAGTTGAAAGAAAAATTGATTTTTTAGAATTAGTTCATAGTGATGTTTGTGAACTTGGAGAAATTTCAACTCGTGGAGAAAATAGATATTTTATCTCATTGATGATTTTTTTAAGTTTACATATGTTTACTTAATGAAAAATAAAAGTGATGCTTTTGAGAACTTTAAAACTTTTCTCCATGAAGTTGAAAATTAGTTTGGTAAAAAAAAAAGAATTAGATGTAATAGAGGCCATGAATATGAGTCACATGAGTTTAATTCTTTTGTTAGATCATTGAGTATAATCATGAAACTCCTCCTCCTTATTCTCCTGCATCTAATGGTGTAGCGGAAAGAAAGAGTAGAACTTTAATTGAGTTTACTAATGCAATGTTAATTGAGTCTTGTGCACCTTTAAATTTCTGGGGTGAAGCTCTTTTGACTGTTTGTTATGTATTGAATCGTGTGCCTCATAAAAAGATCAAACTAATACCTTTTGAGTTGTGGAAGGGTGATAAACCAAATTTGAAATATCTAAAAGTTTGGGGTTGCTTAGCTTGTATAAGGTTAATGGACCCTAAAATCTCTAATGAGTAAAAAAGTTACTACTGCGCTTTTCTTGATTATGCTTCAAATGGTACAACCTATAGATTTTTTAATCTCGAAGAAAGTATTATAATAGAATCCGGTGATGCTATTTTTCATGAAAATAAATTTCCTTTTGATTCTATAATAGTGAGAGTCAAAGGACTGAAGAAAATATTTTGTCACCACCTAGTTCTTCCACTTCTGTTTTGAAAAATAAAGAAAATGATGTTTTTGAGTTAAGAAGAAATAGAAGAGTTAGAGTAGAAAAATATTTTGGTCTCGATTATTATGTTTTTAACGTTGGAAATGACCCTATCACTTTAAAAGAAGTTTTGTCTTCGCATGATGTTATTTTTCGAAAAAAGGTTGTAAATGATGAAATGGAATCGCTAATTTCCAATAAAACTTGAAAGCCAGTTGACTTACCACCGGATTTTAAAACAATTAAATATAAGTGGGTCTTACGTAAAAAATTAAAATCGGATATATCTGTTGATAAATACAAGGCTAGGCTAGTGACTAAAGGTTTTAAACAACTAAAAGACCTAAAATTTTTTGATACTTTTTCTCCGGTAACTAGAATTACATCCATTAGACTTTTAGTTGCTATTACGATAATTTTTAAATGGAGACCTAAATGAGGAGATTTACATGGATCAATTCGAGTGTTTTGTTGAAGCTGGCCAAGAAAGAAAAGTGTGTAAACTTATTAAATCTCTATATGGCTTGAAACAGGTACCAAAACAATGACATGAAAAGTTTGATTCCTGTATTATTGATAATAACTTTGAAACAAATGAGTGTGGTAAGTTCAAGTATCATAAGTCTTGAAATATTTCACATGTTATTATTTGTTTATATGTTGATGATTTATTGATCTTTGACTCGAACATGAATGTTATTGGTGAAACTAAAAATATTCTTAGAAGCCATTTTGATATGAAAGATCTTGTTAAGACAAATTTTATTCTAGGCATAAAAATTACTAGAACATGTGATGAAATTTTCCTTGACCAGTCACATTATATTGAGAACATTTTGAAAAAACATAATTTCCTTGATTGGAAGCATGTTTTTACTCCTTTTGATTCTAGAGTTCACTTATTTCCCGTTGAAAGTGAAAATGATGTTATAAAACAAAAGAAATATGCTAGCATAATTGAAAGTTTAAGATATGTGACTGATTGCACTAGACCTGATATTACATATGCAGTAGGAGTACTTAGCAGGTTTACTAGCAAGCCAGATAATGAACATTGGTATGCTATAACGAAAGTAATGAGATATTTAACTGGAATAAAAAATTATGGTTTGTTCTATAAAAAATATCCTGATGTACTTGAAGGCTTTTGTGATGCGATTTGAAATACTTTATCAGGTGATTCTTTATCTACTATTGGTTATATTTTTACTTTGGGTGGCGGTGTTGTTTGCTGGAAGTCTAAAAGGCAAATAATTATTGCTAACTCTACCATGGATGCTGAACTAATTGCTTTAGCTTCAACTAGTAAGAAAGCAAATTGATTGAGAGATTTGTAATTTCAAATACCTTATTTTGAAAAATCAATTCCTCTTATTTTAATTCATTATGATAGCACTGCTGCAATTGGTAGAGTTAAGAACCATTATTACAATGGTAAATTTAGACCTATAAGAAGAAGACATGTAATGTGAGATCATATTTGACAAATAATACCATTAATGTTGCTTATGTCTAGGGCTGGGCATAAAATACCAGAAATCGAATTACCGAACCCAAGAATTCGGTATTCAGTATTTGATAATTCGATATTTGGTATGGTAGTTGGGAGTAAAATTTTAAAATTACGGTATTTGGGTTCGGGATTGGTAAAAGATATTACTACCATTTGGTATTTGGTATTTACTGAATACCAAATTATTGTTAACTGACCATAGTCTATACTCCATAGGCCACGAGTCCAAATTAATATTCTACAAAAGGTCAAAAAAAGCCCACAACCTAAAAGTCTATAATACTATATTCATTTTAAAATTTTAAAATGAAAATCACTTTTAAATTTTTTATTGTTAGCAGCAGTGTCTAACATGATCAAATATGAAGTTATTGTTTCATATTACTCGCGTTTTCTTCATTCTGGTTCTATCTATCAAGACAACATAAACTTGTCTAGTCTTGATGCAACTTGTAGGTATATCTAAGCTATGTCCAGTGAGAGCGTTGATGCACAGATACTCATTTCCTGCCACATCTAAGTAACTAAGTTATCATAAAGGTTTGACACTATGTTGTATGATTTTAAATATCTCATAAGTTATTCTTGATGAAAGAGTTACTGAATTCTTTTATTTAAACTCACTCACTAGTCACTACGAGGCAGATATTTAAGGAACAGATGTGGCTATTATCTTCCAGAGTCATTTCTGTATTAAACAGTTATTATGTAAAATCAGCAGATGATAAATGAGCAATAAAACATTACTGATAAAGTGTTAAAAAGTGTTGTTTCCATAAGGCATAGGGCAAAAACTTTATGTTGTGTTTTTATTCAGTTCTAAAGTAAACTGTTATCATTGACCTAGAGTAGAGTCTACCAAATTTAACTTTAATATGGTTTTACCACGTACCGTACCAAACCGAAGTTTAATTTACCAATTACTAAATTACCAAACTGAAGTTTAATGGTATGGTATTTGGTATGTACTTTTATTTACCGATTATCAAATTACCAAATCCGAATTATGATAATACCAAACCGAATACCGAATGCCCACCCCTAATTATGTCAAAGCTTGTGATAATCTTGCAGATTTATTGATTAAGGCCTTAGTAAGAGAAAAGGTATGGAGCACATCAAGGGAGATGGGATTGAGGCTTATTGAATATTGAGTCATATGCGAGAAACCCTTACCTGCAGACTAGACATTCTATAATTAGGTTCAATGGGAAAGACAAATCACATGATGACTTGTTGTGATAAATGCATTATGTTTTTTTATCCCTTCCTATAGTATGAGTGCATTTGCCTGTAATGATTGTGAGACCGAGTTTAAAAAACACTTAATAAAAATCTGTAGCTCGTATGAGTGGGGTGCTAAAATTACAGCAGCACTCTTGATGGATTTCACCTATGTGAGTGTGGAGGTAGCCCATTTCCTATGAGAATTAGGCTAATTATCAAAAGACACTCATGAAACCCGGATAGCATAAGGTCGTAACATGCTGACTATAAAGCTAATGTTAACACCTTGACTATTATGTGTAAGCAGTAACTTTTTATTTCCCTTAAACAGTCATAGTTCAAGTCTGAGACCACTACGACTTTGGAGTAAAAAATACTGTTTACTAAGTGGAGGTTCAATGCAGAGCACACCTTCATTATGCATGGTAGACTTTCTTTAACTAGTGAACTTTCTTATTAATATTAAAATGAGTGGGAGATTGATAGTGTATTTGAGAATTTTAATATTATTATTATTATATCAATTTAGCTCATAAGAATTAAAAGTGAGCATCAAATATGCTGCCTAGAGCACTTTACTCATGTTAGGCCGTTAGTGCTCCAGTGGCATTATTGCCTATGTTTACTATTGTAGTATTAATGTTGTTGTAACCTATGACATTACTATTCTCCATTTACTTTGGAGTTATTTATTTGGACTTGATATGTGATCAATTACTTAATTAAGTTAGAGGAAAACTTCAGGTAGAATAAATGTGCATGCATTATGTAACTTGTGTGAATTTGTCTCTTGTTTAGTGATGAATGAATTTTGTCATCATTTACCTTGAAATTCTTGTAACTTTACACTCTTTATTTCTTCATTATCCTACTCTTTATGTGTTATAACTCTTGTAACCTTTGTAACCTATATTCTATTTATCTTCCCATTTATTCTTCCTATTCATTGCATAGAAGATTTCTTCACCTATAAATAGAGGTGATTCTTACATGGTTTTGGTATACATACATAATATAATGTAGAGTTTACAAAATATAGTAAAAAAAAGAGTTCATTAGTTGAAGGGAGGTGTTCTTTTTGTGGAGCCTTAAACTCAACTCTTGTCTAGAGTTGTTCAATTGTTATTTGTGAGAAGGTTGTTGTATCTTGGAGGGGACAAGTCAAGGATATTATTGTTGGACCGGTGAGACATCTTACTGCAGTGGGCTTGAATCTCCTTAAAGAGAGCGATATATCTTCGCCTCGGCCGAAGAAGAAGAATAACTTTTGATTTTTTTCGCTTGTAATTTTTTCAGTTGTAATATTTGTTGTGATTTCACCAACAAGGTATTATCTAATTTTGAGATTATCTTATCCCACCATTTGTACTAAAATGATGGAATTAATATTCAATGTGGAGGGTGGGTGTTGGACAATAAATTTTGAGATCGAAAATAAATAATTCGAGATAAGAAAAATATTGCAACAATCAATTTATTGATTTCAATGTGAGTGTTATAATCTCTATGAATCTTCTGATTCGCCTTTTCAAATATTAATTTAAGGGCTTAAATCTTGATTTTGAATTTGAATTTGATTTGTTGATTTGATGGACTTGATCTTGACTTGTGCTTGAATTCAAGGGCTTTTGAGCATGTTCTTGAATATTGCGATCTTGATCTTGAATTTTGATGAACTTGATTTGAATGCTTGAGCTTTGTAGAGAATTTATTGTGTTTGATCCACGAGCTTTCTCTTACTTCTTGTTAGAGTTCTGAGCCTTTTTTCTGAATTATGAGACCCCTATTTATAGTTGTGAAAAGGGAAGAGTCACGATGAAGATGGACTTTCTTTGATCAATCAAATTCAAGTGACGTGTCGTCTTTTATGGGCTTTTGATTTCACTAAGCCTGCTGCATCATTTTGACATATGGTATGATCCTATTGGCTCCTTCACTTGACTTGGCATGCTATGTAATTTGACAAGTGTCACTTATTTGGGCCTCTAAAATATGACGATATTTTGGGCTTAGTAAAGTGGCTCATCATTTGTAGCCCAAATCAATGGGCTAGCCCCAATAAAAATTAGACTTTAATTAAATTCATATATGCTTGGACTTAAATAATTAATTCAATTATATTAATCTGTAATATTTATTTGGGACTAATCTATTTTGAATTTAGCATAATTCGAATTTCGTACGGATTTTGATTTAATACAATTTTATTGCCCACAAAATGCCCCCTACTTCAAGACTTGTTGAGATATTTAATCTTTTTGAGACTAGATTTGAAGTATGATTTATTTAAACATGCTTCCTTAGTGCTTCAAAGATTTCCATAAAGCTGAACCATACAATTTACATATTGATATTGCCTTTTAAAAAATCTCTTATTGTTTTCATGAATCTCCACATGTAAGACCCATTGGTGAGACATGATATCTCATTCCAAATAGATTTTGAAAAACTGTTTACCACTTTAATTAATAGAAATAAAACTCTTCCAATTTAAATTTATATTGGAGAAGAAAACATTCAATTTGAATTTGAATGGAAGAAGGAAACAACCTCCAATTTGAATTTGTATTGGAGATGGAAACTCTTTCAATTTGTATTGGAGAAGGAAACAATCTCCAATTTGAATTTGTATAGGAGAAGGAAACAACCTCCAATTTGAATTTGTATTGGAGATAGAAGCTATTCCAATTTGAATTTATATTGGAGATGGAAACACCCCTAATTTGAATTTGTATAGGAAGGGAACAACCTTCAATTTGCATTTGTATTGGAGGTGGAAGCTCTTCCAATTTGAATTTATATTGGAGAAGGAAACATCCATCCTACAACTCTATAAAAGGATGTAGGTTCCCCACTTTTTTAATATCAATTTTGGGATTTTCAAGAAACGAACAATATTGATTTAATTTCTTTCCCTCCTACTTTTCTTTTATTTTCGCCACTTTATTTTCAGCACAATATCTTAGTGGTAGAAAATTCATATCTTATTGTAGAACTATCAAAATCATGAACCATTTGATATTTCAGAAACTAGACTTTGAGACATATAACATATCCAAAATTCATCTTTAAATTTCTTCAATATAATTGTCGATAATTTTTTGAAGTTAGCCCTGGATTTTATCATGCTGAAAATTTCAGATCTACACGTCTTTACTAAAACTTTCATATCTTGAAGAAGGAATGGTGAAATTGCAAGCCGCTTGATTCTTGAGAAACTAGACACAAATATCTACAGCATATCTAGAACTCATAATTTAATACCTTCAAGATTATTTTAGGTGTTATCCCAAAATTAACATTGAGTTTTGATGCATCAGCAATTTCAGATTTATGCGACGTCACCAAAAAAATTATATCTCAATGTAGGAGTATCACAATTATGATCCGCTTGAATCTATAGATGCCAAAAAAATGAATAGATAACATATTCAAAATTTGTATTTTAACACTTCTTGGATTATTCTAGATGATTTTTTTGAAGTCAATCTTATATGCTCTCCGGCAGAGGATTCCAGTTTTGCAGTGCCTCACCAAATAATTTATATCTCGATGTGGGACCGTCACCACCAAAGAGTATTTTGATTTCTGCAAACTAGATTCTGAAGGTTTTATTCTTATTAAAACATCTTGTCTCAATCCAAGTTAGTGATATACAACTTTCAAGGTCGTAGCACTCTAACAGGTAACATCCTTTCTATTTTAGTTTTTACTTTCTTTCTTGTTTCCCTTATATTTTTTTGTAGGTTTGAAACAAATAGCAATATGCAACCAATGATTGAAGGTGGTGGACATCGGATTAAAGTGCGAGAGTTTAACTTCGCCTCCATTACCTTAAGAAAGAACAGTTTTGCTTGAAGATGATGGACACCAGCTTAAGGTGTGAAAGTTTAACTTCGCCTCCATTAACTTAAGACTGAAAGATTTTGTTTGAAGACGGTGGACATAGACTTAAGGTGCGAGAGTTTAGCTTTGCCTCCATCACCTTAAGACCAAAAGACTTTGCTTGAAGACAGTGAACATTGGCTTAAGGTGCGAGAGTTTAACTTTGCCTCCGTCACCTTAAGATCGAAAGATTTTATTTGAAGATGGTGGACGTCGACTTAAGGTGCGAGGGTTTAACTTCACCTTCGTTACAATAAGATCCGACCAATTTTTCTTCAAGATGCAATGATTTTCTTTAAGTATGGGCCCGTTCACCTATGTATTTATGCAATGGTCTTCTCTAAGTATGGGCCCTTTTACCGATGTATTTATATGATGCTCTTCTCTAAATATGGGTTCTTATCGATGTATTTATGCGATGATCTTCTCTAGGTATGGGCCTTTCACTTATACACTTATGCGATGGTATTCTTTAAGTATGAGCTCTTTCATTGATGCACTTATGCAATGGTTTTCTTTAAGTATGAGCCCTTTCACCGATACATTTATGCAATGGTATTCTTTAAGTATGGGCCCTTTTCAACGATCAGCTTAAGGTGTGCGAGTTTAACTTCGCCTCCGTCACTTTGAGACTTGACAAGTTCGGCTTCAAGTATGGCCCCATAACAAATACCAATCAGTTCAAATGTTAGGTTAAGGTGTAAAGGGGTAAATCTTGTCCGCCTTAGGGTATGAAAATTTTAAGATCCTTTAAAGGATAAATCCGTGAGAGGCCAACTTAAGGTACAAAGGGACAAGTCTTGTACACCTTAAGGCATGAAAATTTTGAGATCCTTTTAAGGATAAAATATTGAGAGACCAGCTTAAGGTGCAAAGGGACAAATTTTGTCCACCTTAAGACATCAAAATTTTGGGATCCTTTTGAGGATAAACCCGTGAGAGGCCAACTTAAGGTGTAAAGGGACAAATCTTGTCCACCTTAAGGCATGAAAGTTTTGGAGATTCTTTTAAGGATAAACTCGTAAGAGGACAGCTTAAGGTGAAAAGGGACAAATCTTGTCCACCTTAAGGCATGCAAACTTTTTTATATCTTCTTAAAGATAAATCCGTAAAGAGACCAAATTAAGGCGCAAAGGGACAAATCTTGCTACCTTAAGACATGAAAATTTTGGAGGCCTTGATTTGAAGACTTGGAGATTCTGTCAGCTTTCACTCTCAAATTTGGCATTTTGAGCTGTTCAACTTTCAAATTTTGGGAGTTTGGAGACTTCATCTTATATGAGCGAAGCTGATATTTCATTGGAGTTTGCCCCTATTGAGCCATTAATACTTTGAGTGAGTCTCAAAATTTAATTAGAATATTTTTATACTTGGTAATGGCGGATATTTCAGGAATATATATATTTTTTGACACTCATGCAACTAAACTCAGAATGAGATTCCAAGTGCCTACGTGCCTCAGTGAAGAGGATCAAGTCACAACGTAGTTTTGGGTGAGTGTTTTTTTTATTTTTTCTTAAAATAATTTTTTTATTGCGGGCCAGGGGTGGACATGCAGTTTATACTCGTGCCTTAAAGAATGCACATGTAGTTTATACTCGTGCCTTTAGGAGTGTCTCAACTTGAAGATTTTGCTCAAATTTAAAGAGCTTGGTGACATACAATTTAGACTCGCGTTTCGAGGAGCATTTAAACTTGAATACTTAGCTCAAATTTGAAGAGCTTGGTGATATATAGTTTAGGTTCGTGTTTTAAGGAGCATGTCAACTTGGAAATTTCACTCGCAATTTGAAGAGCTTTGTAACATTTAGCTCAAATTTAAAGAACTTGGTGATATATAGTTTAGGCTCGTGTTTCGAGGACCATTTTAACTTGAATACTTAGCTCAAATTTGAAGAGCATTGTGATTTGAAAATTTAGCTTGCAGTTTTATGAGCTTTGTAACACTTAGCTCAAATTTGAAGAGCTTGGTGATATACAATTTAGGCTCGTATTTTGAGGAGCATTTTAATTTGAATACTTCACTCAAATTTGAAGAGCTTCACAATTTGAAATTTTGCTCGTAATTTGATGAGCTTTATGGCATAAAGACTTAGCTCAAATTTGAAGAGCTCTATGATTTCAATATTTGACTTGAATTTAAATAGTGATTTGAAGTTTTAGATCAAATTTGAAGAGCTTTACAACTTGCAGATTTGACTCAAATTTGTACATCTTCGTGACATGTAGTTTAAGCTCGTGCTTTTTGTTGACACCCAATTTTGACCACTCGATGATGCTATTTTGGCAAAATTATTTAACTACTAATGTTATTATTATTATTATTATTATTATTGTTATTATTATTATTTACACATTATTCTAGTATCAAACAGATATTGATATGTCACATTCATGATTTAAAAAATGCACAAATTATTTTATTACTTTTTAGTATCATTTTTACAATTTATTAATTCAAATACGACATTTTACATAATTTTATTAATATTTATTAAATTATTTTTTCACAAATATGTACACTCACAATTTACAAATACATTGTCTATTATTATTATTATTATTAATTATTTTTTTTAAATACTAGCCTATTTTATTCAATTTCTATATGTTTAATTTTTAGCCATTGTTATTTTTAATTGATGTCAATTTTAGCCAAATTGACATCAATTTTTGATTCCAAATTTAAAATTCAATTTTAACCCAATTTTTAAATCACCATCATATTATTTTAATCACATTCGTTGATCAATATTGATCCAATGTCTGAGATCAAAATATCCTCTTCTTTTCTTTTAATAAAAAACAATCAAATCCTAATTCATTTTAACCAAAAAACAGCCGCATAAGGGGTGGTGGGCTCTTATTTGTCTCTCTTCTCTCTAACAGAAGCCGCCGCCAGTCATCCACTTGTTGTAATGCCCCGAAATCTCATCCCTAAGCGTCACATGGTGCTTAAGGCTACAAGTAGCCCCAAGTTAACCCTTTGAGCCTATTACTACATATAATAACTTATTTCAAAATAAAATAAACAAAACACTGGTACTATTATATCAAATGATAGGAAATACGATGAAAATACTCGGTCCAAACGACCACAATACTGGAAATCTCAACATACTAACAATCTCATAACTAGTCTGACAAAGCCTCTACTACTCCATGACTATTGAGCTATTGGGACATGTCCCCAACTGACTCAAACTGAACTGGAAGCAATATTATATCTACTAAAATACTGAAATATCTGAAGACAGGTCCTCGAACCATGAGGACTTACCACTGCAGAGATGTAGACAAAGGTACTCGAAAATCACTGACGAGGCTGGAACTGAGCACCTGAACCTACATTATAAGACAATGTAGCACATAAACATATATGTGGATCAGCACTTGGAATGTACTGAGTATATGGGGGTGTATGCATTTACATAAAACACTATCAATATTCTTTAATCAAATCATACATGCAATTAGGAATGACTGACATAGCTTGAATAAGTCTAAAATGTAAAGCTCATAAATTATGTATAATGAAGCATGTAACACAAATCCAGTGAGTCATTATACTTAACTTTAAAATCTCTACTATCCTCTTATTCTCAATACTTGAAGGCTAAAGAAACTTTAAACAATGCTTTCAAACTCATACTTTTATCTCATGTAGAGTAAAAATTCTTTGAAACTTAAGGACTCAGGACTCTTTGAAACTTTAAGACTTGGGAACTCTGTGACTCTTGAAATTACATAACTTTGGTCACTCGGGAGTTTCTTCTAACCAACATAAACCATGTGAGCTACATGGAGTCCAACGTCTTGTCCTCCTAAGAAAGAAACCTCACGCTGGAGAGAGGTGTCATACTCGTGCCAGGGAGTATAACCTCAACTCAGTGATCACTATCTCAGCCTTGGGCCCATAAATCTCAGTCCTATGGTGACACGTAGTTGTGGGGTATGATACCTCGAAATCATACCCAACTCGGTGCTAAATACTACTCTCATACTCAGCTCAGAACTCTTAGGAAATGGATCTCAAAACAACTTAAAGGTCTATAGTGAAGAACAAATTATAATTCTCTTAGCTTTAAATCATAAAGACTGGATAATGTGGATTCCTGTCTTAACTCAGGCTCAAAAGTAATCTTTCTTTAAAATCAAAGTACTTGTTGATTGAATCATACTAAACAACATATTCTTCAAGAAACATCAAAACTCATACTTGATTTAAGACTTATACTCATGCTCAAATAATCTCCGTTTCATAACAAAGCTTAAATCATGACATCAATCTTGAAAACATCAAATCGATACAAGGATGTGCAACTCATAGCATAATTTCTCAACATATGTCATAAAATAGTGAAATAATCATGCAAATCAAGACTTGAACAACTCGTAATCTCATAATCTCAAAATAAAGTAATTTGGGTATAAACCCACTTGCAAAAAATATGAAATTCTTTAATAAAAATCAACAATTTGAGCACAAGAACTAAAAGAGTGTTCTTGTTCAAACCCCACATACCTCAGATTATGAACTTGGGTGGATAAACTTGCTTGAGACTCTTTATCGTACTTTTTGATGAGGGTTCTTGAAGCCCTTGACTTGGGAACCTTGAATCTTGACTCAATTTGAAAAAGCTATGGTGAATTCTTGAGATCCTCGGAAGAGGTTTTGGGTACTTAGGGTTTTTATTGAGAGAAATCTTGAGAAAAATTTCATAGAATGCTTGTAAATGACTTCAATTTGGTGTTTGTACGGTTTAAGAGGCTTGGAAAAAGTCCAAGTGCCCTTTTTAACTTCTGTACGAAGATAAAAAAATTAAACTGAAAAACCCAATTTTATGGGCCACCGCGACGCGCCACTATCGCGGTGGCTCGTTGGAATTTGACAAACGAGATTCTGGGGTCACCGCGATGCGGTGCTATCGCGTTGTCCCACTATTTGGGACCTGGAACTTCAACGCGATGTGCCGCTATTGCGGAGTTCCACTGGAAATTGACAATTGTCAAATAGACCCTCTTCGCGACGTGCCAAGCACTAAAATGATGATATTTTACCACTAGGACTTAAATTAGTCATAACTTCTTGTTCGGGTATCGGATTTGGGCGAATCCTATATCGATGGAAAGCTTATCAAATTTCCCATGTGATAAAAATTTGAAATTTGGAAAATTCTATATGGTTAAAATGATACTCACTTAGGAAGTCACTCCTTAACCTTCTCGAGGAGAAATTAAGCTTAGGAAAAATTTGGAGTATTACACCAGCCACCTCCACGTCACTGCCAGATATGGACACCGAACAGCTGGCACCATCGTCCAAATGCCTTCTTCTTCTCTCCAAACTTCTCCCTGACCTTAAATCTTCCCCTTTTTCGTCTTTCTCCCTCTCCGAAAAATGGCCAGACCGCCGGAGCCACAACAACGGATGACCTCCAAGACCGTCGCACCACCATCTTCAGCGAACCTCACTCTATCCACCATCGCCACCGACTGAGCAACCCAACACCGCCACTACTTCAGCCATCCACCCATTGTCGGCGAGCCTTCTCCTCCATCTTCACCAGTCAGCTCCAAACACCAACCCGACCAATGCCACCAGCCATCCACGAGCCAGCAGCCCGTACCACCACACCAACACCAATAACCATCGCTCCTCAACGCCTGCCTATTCCGATCAAGTTTCATAAAAAATGATGGGTTCTTGAGAACCCATTCAGGTTTAATTTCATATTTTATTTGTTTAGTCTCAAAAGCCTCTTTTCCTTGCTAATGTGATAGATTTTTATGGTTTGAGATTACTTTGGTCAAGCACTTTTTGGCAAAACCCTCTTTTTTTAGATGTGTGTTTGATTAATTATCTACGCAGTCATACGTGAGAATTTTCCCCAATTTTTTCTTTGTGATGTTCAATATGATTACTGATGCCTACTTGTTCTTGAGGATATTGCGCCTGGATTATGTTTTGATTTAGTTGATATTATCAAAAATTTGAATCAGTGTTTATGTAATTTGTTTGATTGTGCTTATTCCGGTTTACTTTGATCGATAATACAGAATTGATTTAGTTTGATTACTATGCCTAATGGCCTTATGGTTTGTCAATCAATCATTAACATATATGGTAAATATTAATGATAATACAAGTTTTTTTTTTATTATTATTATTATTATTATTATTATTATTATTTATTCTCCTTTAAATTAGTAGCTTTCTACTTATCTATTTATGATAATTTGACCCCGAATTGATTAAGGACATTAATATTGTGATTGATTGTAAATATAACTCTTTCCATTTCTATTTTTGGAAAATATTGATTGCTGATTGATGGAAATTTTCTTCTTTCTTTTATTCCACTACCCCTTTTGCTGTAGAAACAATCCCTTTTTCATTCTTTAAGAACAACTTACAATACATACACTCTATGATACGAAAAACATTAAGCAAACAAGAAACAATTTTACTTTATTACTCCTTTGTACTTATTTTTTGGAGCATTGATCTTAACTGTTCTGCGGCAATTCATACGTGGATCCTGTGCTTCTTGATTTTCTTCTTCTTTTTATTATTTGGTATCGGGAACCGGTAAGTCATTATCGATGTAATTTTTTACACTTTATGTGATGACGCTAGTAAACATGTTTATAGAAATCATTCGGTGTTTGGTTGTTATGTCTGTGTTATGTTATATCTTCTCTTGTACTACTATTATACATTATCTTGCATGTGTAAATAGATAGTTTCGAAAATTTGAAGAGTCGTCGGGATATTGGGAAAGGGGTTGTCCTTTCTTTTTCCTTTATTTAACTATTTATTTTTATTCATTGTGTTGTAATAACTTTTGTAAACCTTTTGATGTAATAATAAAATTGGGGACTGCTCGGGGGGGGGGGGGGGGTCTATGTGCTCCATGAATCCTGTAGGCAACATAACTTAGGTTTATGTATTTATGTGCTTACGTGAATCACTCAAGCAAATCCTTAAGATTAATAATAAATTCGGTTTACCACTTAGAAATCGCATCCTTAATAGACTTTCAACATGACAAAATTGTTTTAGGATTGTTAATAAAATAAAAAAAAAAATCATTTTTTAGCATTTTATTTGCTTTTCTATGAATTTTCAGCTTAATAATAATTTTCAACATGTAATCTCCAACACATGTATTGATATTTCTGTATTTTTTAATAAGTTTCAGCAATTAAAATATTACTAAATATTTTTTTTTTTGCTTGTTGTTAATAATTTTCAGCAATTAGATATCATTTTTCAGCTTGTTGTTAACAATTTTTAGCAATTAAATATCATTCTCAGCTTGTTTTTGACGATTTTCAGCAATTAAATATTTTTTTTAACTTACAAATAATTTCTAGCACTCTAAGAAATAAAAAATGACTTTTTAGCATATTGAATTAAATGAACTTTCAGTAGTTTTTTTGTTAATTATTTTTGCTAGTGTCCTAAAATTAAGTTCCAACTTTTCTTTTTACAATATGCTTCGCGTAACAAAATTAATGGGCATCATGCTTTAACATATTTACTTTATCTTGACAATACTCTGTTTTAACAAGTTTACAACATTATTTTTAGTGATTTGACAATTACCTTTCATCAATTAACAATTAATTTTCACTTAGACATTATGCTTACATTAGAGTTCCTATTCTATCACATTTGCTTCGACATGTCCTTTTAAATTATTTTACAACATAATTTTTGACATGAAAAATAGTTACATTTTGTTATACTAACAATTGTTTAATGCATAGATATCATGCCTATGGGTTAATGATATAATAAATAATTATGTGTCTTTGCTTGTTAATCACATTAATCAACTCTTTAATAACCAAGAGGCTAACGTAAGACATTACTTGCTACTTGACGTCCTTTATGTTTTACGCGCTTTGAGTCTTGGGGAAACATAGCTTTGTTTTGTCTAGACCATAAGTCCAAAATAGCAAAGTCCAATGCCTCTTGGACGATAAGTAGGGTGATAGGTATTCTAAAACGCTAGTTTTTTTCTTGTCTTAGAACGCCTTTAGATTTGACAACCAGCCTAGGTGGGGTGGGACGGGTAGTCATTCGGAAGTGATGATCTCGAACAGATATTAAGGTAAGACATATGACTTGTCTAAGGGTTCGACCAGTGGGTCGGATGATGATTAAGCAAGTTGGGGTTCTGATCCGAATGAAACCAAAACCTTTCTTTGTTTGATTTTCAAATTTACTCTTTTATTTACATTACATGTTCATTTGAGGTAGTTAGGTTATTACATAAGCAGTCCCCTTTATTATAAAATATGTCATTTCTTTTTCCTCGCTTGTCTCATTATATGTTTTACTGATTTTATCACTTAGATAATCAACAATTAGAAATAACAAAATAACATGTGTTTTAATTACTTCCTCACTTAGTTAACATTTAAGTTAATAAAACAAGAGACCTTTATTTGATCACATAGAATCCTCATGTAAAATTTGAATTCGGTCGAAAACTACCTCTGTGGACCTCGAAAGGTGCCTAACATCTTCCTTTCAAGGTAATTTGAATCCTTACTCGAATTTTTGGTGAACTAAGACAAAAAAATAAAATATGTTCATAGTTAGTCTAGATCGGTGCCTTAATGCACCTTAATCGTTAGGTGACGATTCTTCACAATCTCCCTTCAAAACAATTCCAAAAAGAGTGGTCACATCGAATTTCGCTTTTCGCAAGGAAAATGGGGCGCGACAGAATGGCGACTCTGCTGGTGATCTTCGGTTCTAACCATTACGAGTTTTTGTTTTATGTGGAATTTTATTACCATTTTTTGTTTTATTTCTTCGTAATTTCTTTATCTCTTTTACCTTTATTGCATTTATCATGTTTTATGCTTACGTGTTAGCCCTTTCACCCTCTCCCTTTTATGTGTTTTTATCCATGTCTATCTTTTCTGCACTTTCCCTTTTTATGTGCATTGATGTTTATTTATTTTGATATTGCTAAAGCATGCTATTGAATGTTGCTATGTGGTATGTGTTACTGCTTTTTATAACTGGCATCCCTCTCATACTTTTCTCCACTTAGAACCTCTTTTATTTTTTTATGGATGATTGCATGGTAGCACGAACGTCCTTTCCTAAAACACCCTTCGAGAAATGCCTTGTGGAACGGTCAATCAGCGGTGCGTCGACGGTCACAAGCTTTCCCACTCTCGAGTAGTCCACTCGAAGAAATCATGTCATAAACTCACTCTTGTCCTTTAGGTCTTGGATACATATTTCTTTTATGAAGGAATATGCATCCCATTCAACGTAGGAGGCCTTGGCATCCTTGACGCGTTGAATTTTAGTCTCATTCAAAGTCCAAAGAGGTTCACGACCTCAAAGGGACTCACAATTATTTGATATGTGTTGTATTTTTATGTATGTATTGACATCTTTCCTATTTTGTTGTTTCCGTTCTTGCCGTAGTCACTCCTTACATTTTGTATTCCTCACTTTAAAGCTCGTTACTCTTAAAATTCTTGTCATGTTAGCTCCCTACAATACACTCTTAGGGCCTATTCAAAACTTTCCTTCAATTATCCTCTTGACTCATCCGTTAGCATCTTAATCATCTCTAGGCTCAACTTTGACTTTGACAAAAGGTTTTAGCCTTATTCACAATCTCTTAGTGCAACTTATCATTTTAGGATATCCTCTTCCTAACGCTTCTAACGTGTATTTTCAAAAAATAAAAATTGTGAAAATATATTTCTAAATACGTTAATTTTCATGACCAAATAATTTTTTAAAAGAAAGTGAGAATGTGTTTTGAAATATTATGAATAATATTTATTATCAAACACCTACTTAAATTAAATTACTTTAATATTTTAAATTTTAAAGTTAAATTTTCAAAAAATATATAAATAATATTATAAATAGTAATTCTTCTATTGTTAAGATGGCAAATAAATACTAAATGTAAATGTGAATCAAAATGCTCAAACTTTATGCACTTTAATAAATAATTGATTAAATTAAATTAAGTGTAATAATGATAGTGATGGAACTTATGCGCCTCTCCTGCTAACGTTGGGTTAGATCTAAGATCTGGGACAAAGAGATAAACGATAGTATTTAACGATGTCCCTCCGCCTTATTAGCTCCCATATTAGTCTTCCAGATCCATCTCTTCCCCCCTCTCACCTTCTCTCTTAACATTACAGGTACCTCTTTCCCATTCACCCCAATTTCCTATTTCATTTATGTTCATTTCTAATCATTCATTTTTTATTCTGGTTCCTCCCTTCCTCCGACCCCGCATGCACGTAGCGAAAACTTTAGTGCACCGACCTATTTTTTTTCATTTGTTGTTGATTCAGTTTCTCCTGATGTTTTTTCGTAGATCCATAATTGTAAAATTTGAGCGTTTTCATGCTTGTTTAAGTAATTGTCGGTGTTGTTAGTTTTGATCTGTGATCTTCCTCGACCCTGCGCATAGTGGAAGTGGAAGCTTTAGTGCAGCGAGCTGCGTTTTTCTTCTTTTCATTTGTTGTTGATTCAGTTTCTCCTGAAGTTTTTTTCGTAGATTGATAATTGTGAATTTTGAGTTTTTTTTTTTTAAATTGACGATGTTGTTAGTTTTGATCTGTAAGTTTCTGTATTTTTGCGGAAATGAGTTGTTCATTGTTGGGATTTTTGTAAATCTAATGTTTGATTTGATACTTTATTGGTGGATTTGGGATATGAATTGATCTATGGCTAATGTTAGTTGAATTTTAGCGCAGAAAAAGAGGTGGACTTTGAATCTGACTGTTTTTGTTTTAGATCCGTGTAAGATCATGATTTTGTTGATGTAATTGCTTATATAATTTCATTGTTTTTTGTGTCCAATTAATGATTCTTACCATTTTTCCTAATTATGTGTTTGTAAACATTGAAATTTTGTGGATTCTACAAAAAGATTTCAATTTAGGTTAGAGTTCTTGGTGGCTACTTTGGTAGCTACTCTACCTAATCCCTACATTACGCTTATATAAAGAAAGGAGGCAAATATCCTTTTAAAGGCGCATCTTCAGTATCCCACAAATTCACGACGGGATATTCACAAAGATATCATTGATCTGAAAAGTCCTAATAAATTCATGGGATATTCATAAAGATCAAAACCCTCTCTTCTTGATAATACATCAAGAAGACAAACCCTCCTTTCATGGAGATCAAATCCAAATGCCTACGTTCGAGAAATACGCCGTTAACGGCCCACGACCCTCAAATTATGGAGAAATTCATATCCAAATCTTCATACATTCGAGAAATATGCTATTGACGGCCTTCGAATTACGGAGAAAATCGAATCAAGGAAGGAACAAATTTGTACCCCCATCGTTTATCAATAAAACTGTTATTTCTTCATATTTTTATTTGTGGTTGAAGTTTATTTTCAATGAATTAAATTATGTTACAAATTAACACGCCCAGTGGGACCAAATCTGCCCTTCATCTCTTCTCTCATAAATCAAATATGCAAAACTGTAGCCGCAAGATCGTAAAGATGGAAGCGGTACTTCAAGACTCGTCTTTGAGTTTCATCAAGTGTACACTCCGACAAGCCTCGTCTTTGAGTTTCATCAAGTCTATACTCTGAAAAGCCTTGAAGTAGGGGCATGGGCATTTGTAGACATTGAAATTTTGTCTGCTCTACAAAAAGAGTTTAATTTTGATTAGAGTTCTTGGTGAATACTTTACCCTAAATCTACCTGGGTGGCTACTCTACCTAAACCCTATATACCGCCTATATAAAATGTCATATATCCCTTTAAAGAGGTATCTCTAGTATGGGATATTCACAAAGAGATCAACGATCTGAAAAGTCCCAATAAATTCATGGGATATTCATAAAGATCAAAACCCTCTCTTCTTGATAATCAAATACATCAAGAAGACAAACCCTTCTTTCATGGATATCAAATCCAAATATTCCTATGTTCGAGAAATACGCCACTAACGGCCCTCATATCCAAATCTTTATACATTCGAGAAATATGCTACTGACGGCCCTCGAATTACGGAAAAAATCATGAGAGAAGAATCAAGGGAGGAACAGATTTGTACCCCATCATTTATCAATAAAACTGTTGTTTCTTCATATTTTTATTCGTGGTTGAAGTTTATTTTCAATGAATCAAATTATGTTGGAAACAGTGTTCATCGGTGCATATTTGATTGAATTCTGGCGTTATATATAAACAATACCATAGGTGAATGTGGCTTATCTCAAGTTGTAGTAGCAATAAAAGTATAAGGAACCATGGGGCATAGGCAACATGCTCTAAAGCTTATATCTTTCTTGGGAATCCTTTCTTTGACTAAAACTTTATCCTGTTCCTGTGTTAAAATACATGAAAGTCTGCTCCTTTTTGATGTATTGCGTTTAGGAATGTTGGTCTGGTAGTTGGTATTTAGCTCATAATTTTGTATATGCTCTCAGTTTTTGTTGTGGATATAACTGCAGGACAAGCGTTTTCTGAACAGGTTCAGAGAACTGCAATATATAAACACAATTAATGAATTTACTAAGTGCTTTAATACCAAGCTTGTCTGCATGAATCCTCTACATTCTTTCCGTACTACTCAGATCCATTTTATCCTCTAAAGTGCATTCAACTTTTGTCAATTTTGTGCATATTGCTCTACACGTTATGGATTTGCATTTATGTTGTGATTAGTATAGGAAGTCATGAACTTTTTATCTCTTGCAGATAGGAACGAAGGAAAATGGTTAAGATTTGCTGTATAGGAGCTGGATATGTTGGGGGGCCCACCATGGCCATCATAGCACTCAAATGCCCTTCTATTGAAGTGTTGTTGTTGATATTTCTGTGCCTCGTATCACAGCCTGGAACAGTGACCAGCTTCCCATCTATGAGCTAGGCCTTGAGGATGTAGTGAAGGAGTGCCGAGGCAGGAACCTCTTCTTCAGCACAGATGTGGAGAAACGCGCGAGGGAGGCTGATATCGTTTTTGTTTCTGTGAACACTCCTACCAAGACAAGGGGTCTTGGAGCAGGCAAGGCTGCAGATCTAACTTATTGGGAGAGTGCTGCCCGCATGATAGCGGATATCTCAAAATCTGATAAAATTGTTGTTGAGAAATCAACCGTTCCTATCAAAACTGCTGAGGCAATTGAAAAGATTCTGACACACAACAGCAAGGGCATTAACTTCCAGATCCTCTCAAACCTGAAGTTTCTTGCAGAAGGGACTGCAATCGAAGACCTGTTAAAACCTGACAGGGTCCTAATAGGAGGTGGGGAAACTCCTGGTGGCCAGAAGGCTATCCAAGCATTGAAGGATGTTTATGCCCAATGGGTCCCTGAAGAGCGCATCCTCACTACCAATTTGTGGTCTGCTGAGCTCTCAAAATTGGCTGCCAATGCATTTTTGGCCCAAAGAATCTCTTCCGTGAATACCATGTCGGCTCTTTGTGAGGCTACTGGAGCAAATGTTTCTTAGGTGTCATATGCTGTTGGAAAGGACTCGGGGATTGGTCCCAAGTTCCTTAATGCTAGTGTTGGTTTTGGTGGTTCTTGCTTCCAGAAGGATATTCTGAATTTGGTTTACATTTGTGAGTGCAATGGTCTTCTAGAGGTGGCTGAATACTGGAAACGGGTTATCAAGATCAATGACTATCAGAAGACTCGTTTTGTCAACCGTGTTGTTGCCTCCATGTTCAACACGGTATCAGGCAAGAAAGTTGCTATTCTGGGTTTTGCTTTCAAGAAGGATACTGGTGATACTCAGGAAACCCCTGCAATTGATGTTTGCAAGGGACTGCTGGGGGACAAGGCTAATTTGAGCATATATGACCCTCAGGTAAATGAGGACCAAATTCAGAGAGACCTCTCAATGAACAAGTTTGATTGGGATCATCCTCTTCACTTTCAGCCAATGAGTCCAACAACCGTGAAGCAAGTTAGTGTTGTTTGGGACACTCGTCTGCTACCTGTAAACTATAAGAAAATAATACGATAATAGAGATATCAAAATAATATAACAAAACTTAACCTTTACACAAAAATATTCTCAAAATAGAGATTTAAATACAATACAATTAAATCTAACCTTTATTTAAAAAATTTCTCAAAACCAATCGATATTCATGTACCATCTGTAAATTGATCTACGACTTGTAAACTATAACAAAATAATATAATAGTGATCACATATGTAAACTACAATAAAATAATACAATGATGATAACAAAGCTTCAATTTTGATGAAAATAATTTTTGTTCCAGAAAAAATTTTGACCCTAAAGAATGAATTGAATGAAAACAAAGAAGATATATATATACGCACATTGAATTTTATTATGTTATAAAAAATAGTGAAGAAGTTATGGGTTGGAAAACTAAGCATCCATCAATCTAGACATGCAACCGAATTAAATTAGATGAGCATCAATCATATTTTTTTCAACAACTAAATCGGTTTCTTCTCTAGTTTAACGTATATTTCAATATTTATAGAAGTATATCCTTAATAGTCTTATTTTAGGAGTATTTTTCTATTCTATTTTAGTAGTATTTTTCTAATTGATTTGTAAAAAGAAAAATATTAATTAATTCTCCTTCCATATATTTTAGGAGTCCCATATATTTTAGAAGTCTAGTTAATATAATAAAAATAATTAAATAATAAATTGAAGAAAATAGTGAAAAAATAGTTTTGTCTAAATGAGGGTCTTTTAATGAAGGACAAAAAGTTTAAATCAGTTTTATAAGAGTCTTCACACTTTTAATATATTATAGATATAGATTATAGATATAGATATAGATTATATAAATAGATTTATGTTATTCGCTTTGTCTCAATTTTAGAATATAGAGAGTCAATCAAATTTTTGCTAATATTTTAAGTTGTTAATAGATGTGATTTATTATATCTTTAATGTAAATTCAAATAATTTATGTTATTTGCTTTATCACAACTTATGTGACACTATTAGAATTTTAAAAGTCAATCATATTTTTATTATATATTTTTAAAATATTATAAGATGTTAATAGTTATGACTTATAATTATTATTTTTTTGCATAAATTTTAAATATATAATATTTTATCAAAATAAAATAAATAAATAAATAAAAATAACCACAGTACTAATTTTTCAAAACATGTTAAATTCGAAAACATCATTTGGATCAATAAATTACTAAATTAAAACATGAAAACTATAAAATGTCAAAACTATCCCTGAATTTATGCGACATAAATATAATTTAGATAATCAATCATATTTTTAATATGTTTTTAGATATTTTAAATTGTTAGCTATTGTAATTTATAATATTTTTGTTATAATTTTCAAATAATATATGTTACTCTCTTTGTCAAATTTTTGTGGCATTGTAGCAAATTATATTCTTAAAATAATTTAAGTTTTTAATTATTATGACTTATAATACTTTTTATTCTATTCCAATTTTAGTGGTACTGGAATAATTTCGAGAGTCACCTTAATTTTATGATTGAAGTAACGAAGCGGATATGTCCTAAATGACTTATAATACCTAATTAAAAGTGATATAGAAATTACTATAAAAAATATTTGTGAAAAAAATTTAAATGAGTCTCATATAAGATTTCATGTTAATTTAAAATATCAAGAACTAATTTATCATTTTATGTCAATTTTATTTTTTATTAAATATTTTTTTTAATACTTAAATGACTTATAATAAATAATTAGGGGTGATATAGTAAAATTACGGTTGAAGCAGCTGAAACAAACATGTTATAAATGTTTATTTTCTCTTTTTTAATTAAATATTATTTTCTTATATGTACATGACTTACAATAATTAATTAGGGGTAATATAGTAAAATCATGGAGCAAAAATACTTGCGAAAAAAATTTAAATGAGTCTCATATAAGATGTCCTATTAATTTAAAACATCAAGAATTAATTTATTATTTATGTCTATCTTATTATTTATTAAATATTATTAATTTTTAATACCTAGATGACTTATAATAATTAATAAGAGGTGATGTAATAAAAGTACGATTGAAGCAGCTGAAATAGGCATGTCATAGATATCTATTTTACTTTTTTTATTAAATATTATTAATTTTTTAATATGTAAATGACTTAAAATAGTTAATTAAAAATAATATAGTAAAATCACGAAGCAGCTGAAGCATGTGAAGAAGCAGACATGTTGACAAAAAGCTGATTGCTTAGAGCCCGTTTGGATAGGATTAAAAAAATAATTTTTTAGCTTAAGTGATTAAAAACTTAAAATAAGTGTTTATAAATTAAACAGATAAGTGTTTGGATAGAAGTGTTGAAATTGAAATAAAGTTATTGATGTATTTGGTAAACAAGTGATGTTAAATGTATACATCTATAACCTATTTCTTTTATTTACTTTATTTCAATGTTATTTGTACTTCGTACAAGTATCTTATGTTGTCAAAATTTTAAAGAAAAATTAAAAAATTATTCATTAATGAACCTTATTTTAATATATATATATCATCAATATAAATATCTTACGCATAATTGGAAAGTAAAATATTACTTATTTTTCTTTAAAATTTTGACAACATTATTTTTGTGTGAAATTATTCAATGCTAACAGATATGATGCACCTCTGGCCATCTTTTCTTTGTTTAAACTTGTGTATCGTTCAATCACTTGATCCTATAAATATAAAAAATTAATAGTCACTTATAATATATAGAATAATAGAAACTTGATAGTACTAATTTTGTTCCAAACAATAATTTCTAACATTATATTCAAATGTTTGATCGCATATTCAAAATTAGTATTAACTAAACACTTTATAACTTCAAAAACAAATATTAATATTTCTAAATACTAAGTTAGTTTTTGAAAGATTCAATTTTTAATGGTATAAATTTTATCTTATGTAGATTGTGTTTGAAATAAAAAAATAGAGTATGTACATGTAGATAAAGACAAAGGATTCTCTGTAGGTAATTTTACTGCACAGTCTCTATTGAACAAATACTTATCTACGGTTTTACCTATTTATTAAATTTTAATATTTATAATCTAAAAATTGTATTGTTGTAGATTTCAACGTTAACGAGCATGATATTTCACAAGAGCGCATAATATTTATAATATTAGTAAGAATTTTATCTTTAAAATTGGTATGAAATTTAATTCACAGAAGAATCATGCAAGCATATAATTTATATACTGTGACAAAAAAATTTGGTCACCAGAAAAGGGAAAAGATCATAAATAAAGAGACAACAAAGGTGTTTGTTTCTTTGTTCTTGTGAAGGACAATCTGATAATTTTTTTCCCTTTCAAGAAAGAAAACAATAAAAATTAGAATATTGTGTGGTTGTATGACTCGTGTAAAATTTGAAATTTCAAATGAAATATTGAAAGTATGTGAATTCAATTATGAGCAGAGCCATCCAATGATATAAGATAATTGGCTTAAGTCATCGATAAGATCCTATACTTGTGTCGAAATTTCACTTAAACCCCTCAACTCACACTTTACCTATCTGGCTCCTAATCTACCCCAAATTTAATCCACCTTAGCCTTTTTTGTCCATATGACACATCGTGTTATAATCAACCTAGGTGAGCACGTAACGCCAAAGAATTTTCTTGAAAAATCAATCAAAAATTGTCATTTCAACAAAAAAAAAGCCAACATTTAAATATTAAAAAAATACAATTTTTTTTTGATTTCATGTCTTCTTCAACACAAACTAGTGCCCAAATTTCTTACGGGCCAACTAATTTCCTCTCCATCATCGATTTTCAACCAACTCTTCTCATATTCACCTTCTACTTTCTCCCTACCATCATTTCGCCGCCTCCAACGTTGTTTTTATTGTTGTCGTTATCCTCACCGAAAAAAACACCAATTAAATAAATGATGAAATAGAAAAATTGAAAGAGCTTACTGACAAAGATTTAAAGCTATAAAGAGAAATTCATCAAAAGAATAAAAATCAAATTAGGTAAAAAAATTTCGAACGAAACTTCATTTTTACCGGCTAGATTGATATGAATCTGAAATTTGCTTCAAAAATGTTAAATAATTTATTTTTGCC
>NC_061112.1:96419643-96421521 GCF_002878395.1 Capsicum annuum
CTCTCTCTCTCTCTCTATATATATATATATATATATATTTATATATAAATACTTTTTAAATTAGTTAAGAGTTTAATATGAATTTTTTCTTACAATTTATCTTTTTATTTTTTTTAGATTCAATGTCAAATATCACTGTTTAATTCGTCATTTTGCCACGTCATTGTGTGTGCATTGCACACTTTATACTTTTATCTGATTGATAAAATATTTTTCTAAATGATTCAAATTTTGGGTGGGTTAGGGGCCTGATAGGTACAAGTAAGAGTTGAGGGATTTAAGTGAAATATTAAAATAAATTTAGGGTCCTATCGATGACTTAAGCCAAGATAATTTGAAACATTTCATACATTTTGATCGTAGGCTCACAAATTCTACAAAAAATATTCTCGATTCTACGATTAATGCTGATATTCATAAAAAAAATTATTCGATATCTTTAGAATGAAACGGGTGAAATTGAAAATGCAGGATTTATTCAACAAAATGCTCATAACTTTGTACAAGCACATAAGAGAAATATAATTAATTGTGAAGATGCTCAAACTTTGACAAATTATTTTATGCATTTGCAATCAAAGAACTCAAACACATTCTATTCTTTTCAAGTTGTTGAAGATGAGAGCTTGTGCAATTTTTTTGGAGAGATAATATATCTAAATTACACTATGAGAGTTTTGGCAATGTGATGATTTTTGACACACTTATCATATAAATAGGTATGATAAGATTTGTGCTTCATTTGTTCGTGTGAATAACCACTGAAAAAGATACTTTTTTTGACCATGCATTCTTATGCAATGAAATCAATGGTTCCTTTATTTTGTTATCTCAAGCATTTTTCCCGGCAATGGAAGGAAGAATAAACAATAATAATTTTTATCTATCAAGCTCCGGTCATAGCTTTGACCATTAAAGAAGTCTTTTCATACACATGTCATCGATTTTGTGATTGACATATTGACAGAAAGGCTCAAAAAAATATATCCCAATTTTACTTTAGATCGAGATTTGAATGACATATTGACAGAATTTGAATTAGTATGACAGAAAATGATAATGAATGATATTTATACTTGGCTTCAAAAGTTATATGATTTGAAAAAATAAGTGGTGTCCTTTATTTAACCGTTCTACTTTCTCAGCAGACATCAAATCAACTCAAATAAGTGAGAGCACAAATAGAGTCTTCACAAAAATGTCATGCAAGACAATAAGTATAATTGAGTTTGTAAAGTATTATGAGCAACGTACAACTAAAATGTGAGATATTAAAACGACCAAACATTATAAATTTTGAGGAAAGCCTAAATTTTTCATAAGAGTATTGTGAAATATTAAAGCATGCTGCTAGTGTGTACACAAGCTTTCAACATGATTTTTGTAAAGGTTAACAAAAAGAAGAATCAATGTTGAAACTGGTGGCAATGCTACAAAATATACAATTTTAAAGGGTGAAAGTGGATAAACTAAAGTTATCTAGTTCATTTTCCTTGAAAATTCTATTGTTTGTAGTTGTCATATGTATGAGTCTATGAGTCGATTATTCCGTAAGCACTAAAAATTTTATTTTTTGAGTTTTTTTTTTTTTTTTTGGCATTCTAAGAAATACATTCTTAAAAGATGGTTTAAAAATACTAAGCATGAAAATAAGATTGAAGAATATACAAAAAAAGAAAAAATCAATATAATCCTCTATGACATTCGCTTGAATGGCTTAATGAAAGACTCATTTGATGTTATGATTTTAGCCACAAATGATAAGTACTCTGAAGAAATTGCTAAAAAGATATTTGTTTCAAGCAAATGTTGAGATTAGTAAGCATTAAAGTGAAACATACAGTAGAGAATGTGGTAAAGATAAACATAAATTCAGTT